>NW_017307430.1:329264-369033 GCF_000935625.1 Nanorana parkeri | reverse complement strand
AAAAAGTATTCAGGTTTCAAGGCCATCCTTTAGGAGGAGACACAGAAAGGCTTTTGTTACACATTAAAGCACGCGCTCTCTGTTGTCCTAGTAAAAAGCCCAATGCCATAAAACTTTACAGATGTGAGATTATAAATTCATTCCAATCCAGAATGTAATATCTTCAGAGACATCCTGTGTTCTCCTATATTAGGCCACTGATGCGTGGATAATAGAGAAGAACAGACAGGGGTTTGAAGAGATACTTGTAACAACCGAACTCTGCACCACTTAAGAAAGCTAATGTATGAATAATGCTCCATGCGCACAATGGTCACATGTAAATGAAACACATTTCGGATGTACTGCACTCAGCCGCGCAGACTTAACAAGCCCACTGACATAAGCTACCTTGTCAGTAATCTCTACAAAATTTATCAGGCAAGATATTTCATAAAAAAAAACTTTTAAAAAATTTCTTCTTCAGAAGAAAAAAGATTGATGTAGTTAAGATGAATAGATTCACTATGATGGGAAAGATAATTGCTTTGGAAGGTTGACCTATATCTGTTCTCGAAACAATAATGTGTAAGTTGTCCATCGGGTTTGGTATTTTTTGAAAACAAAAAAATTTGAAAATAATATTTAAGTTTACTCAAATGGCTCAGGAATTTTGCAATATGTTCTATGACAGTGGCGGTCAACTTACTTGATATAGGGGGGTCTCAAGTGAGGCACCGGGCAGCAGCAAAGGGCCGTACTTCTTTTTTGCATTTAATGTTTATTAAAGGAGAATTATGAGGCGAGTGCTTTTCACTCAGCCTCATAATCTGAGCTGACCTGTGACAATTAAACTGTCACAGGGCGGCTCAGTAGATCGGGAAGTGAGCGAACACATACCGTCGCTCGCTCACTTCTCGATCTATCCGTGCAGAGAGCCGTGATTGTCACTCACGGCTCCCTGCAGGGATTCCCCTCCCCTGTCCAATCCTCCAGCGCTGACTGGCGGAACGGACGGGGGAGGGGGCGGGTACAGCTGGCTCTGTCTCTAGATAGGCAGAGCCAGCTGTCACTCACGCAGCTGGGTGGATCCAGACAGCATTGTCGGGATCCGTTCCGGCTGCAGCGTCTCAGTATACCGCTAGCTGTAGCTCGCGGTATACTGAGCTTTGGGTGACCGGAGGCTGCTAGTTTGTGTCCTCCAGTTACCCTTAGGAGAACTATGGGGAAAAGCACTAACCCCGTAGTTCTCCTTTAAAGTTTTTAGAAAAGTGTACAAAGGAAAAGGGAAAAAAAACATCTAACCTGAAATACTGGAAAATGGAAGACTCTGACCTACGTATATTTTTAGATAAATCCAGGTGGTGTCTTTTTTTCTTTTTGGACAGACTTTGCACTTTTCAATAATTATATATACAGTGGTACCTTGGTTCACAAACTTAATTGGTTCCAGGATTCTGATCGCGAACCGAACTGGTCGCGAACCGAATCAAATTTCCCCATAAGGTACAATGTAAATAAGGTTAATCCGTTCTGAACCATATGTAAATTCATTACCGCTCTGCACTTTCTTTTTACCACCACGCTTGCCCTGCACTTTCTTTGGAGCCGTGCTGGATTGAATAATATTGTACAGTACTGTATGTGCTAAAAAGCACACAAAAAAGCTTCACAGTACAGGTGAAACTCGAATAATTAGAATATCGTGCAAAAGTAATTGCAATAAGTGCTGCGAAAGGGGCCCAAACCAAGTACTGAGTACATATGCATGCTTGTACTTTTCAGAGGTCCGATATTGTTCTATGTACAATCCTTGTTTTATTGATTGCATGTAATAATCTACTTTTCTGAGGTTGTGGATTTGGGGTTCTTGGGGTTTTCATGAGCTGTAAGCCATAATCATCACAATTATGACAAATCACGGCTTGAATTATCTTGCTTTGCATGTAATGAGTCTATCTCATATATTAGTTTCACCGCATAAGTTGCATTAGTGAAATAAATGAACTTTGCACGATATTCTAATTATTCGAGTTTCACCTGTAAGTGTGCACAGGTCTGTCTGCGACCGCAATCTCTACTAGAGGAAACCACGACCACGTATCAGTGCGGGGAAGATGGCCGCGGTCGTATTCGTCACCCGATGTGGAGTCAGCGAACGGAGGCAAAATTTTGCCGAACTTCCTGTTAGCGAACCGAATAGTTCGCAAACAGAAGCCTTCGTGAACCGAGGTACCACTGTAATTTATAAAAATATAATGATATATTATTGTAATTAATAATGATTTTATCAGTGGTGATAGTATATGGTCTTTATTATTTTATGGTGACTATACTGTGGGGGGAATTTATCAAAACTGGAGCAGACAAAACCTGGAGAAGTTTCCCAGGGCAACCAATCAGCATCTCTCTTCAGTTTGCTCAGTTAAGGTTTGAAAATGAAAGCGATATGCTGATTGGTTGTCATGCAAAGCTGCTCCAGATTTTGGCTGCTCCAGTTTTGATAAATTGCCCCCTGTATGTTTTTATATAAGGAAAATGTTCTCTTTAAATAAGTATTATTGATACATTATTTAGTTACTTTGTAAATACTTTCTTGTTGTCTATCATTTCCCGTGACTTTCCCGCACTGTCGCACATAATATTTATAGACTTTCAGTACAAAGCAGTCAGGTTTGTTATTGCCGAGAAATTAACGAGGGTTCGGGAGTGTCATAGAACACCGTCTGTACTTTATTTACTTCTCCAGATTCTGTACCGGAACGCGGCGACGGCGCTCTGTCACACCGACATCTGTCCAGTTTGCGGGAAAAGCTGAAGGCATCGGTAAAATCTGCTTCATGGGAGTGTCACAAAAATAAAAGGAAGATAATTGAAGGCCGAACCGAACACTTAGTTCTGCAGGCAGAAAAAAAAAAAAGATATTTCGGTACAATGAGAGATTTAGATGATTCACGCTTTCAAATGACTTGGCGCTACTGGAAAATGAGGGGGGCCGGAATGAAGCTGCTTAATTGAATGATCGAGGCGTGCAATATGGAGTGTGGATGAGGCACGGGCTGGATTTACTGAAGTGAAACCGGCTCAATAACACAATTTTCTTTCTGCACAAATAACAGGATAAAAAAAAAAAAGTCTTCCCTGACCTCTTATCCTAAACTAACCCGTAAAGCTGAACTGCAGCCTTCCCCTCAGTCTTCTATCTGACCTCCGTCCTTCCCCTCAGTCTTCTATCTGACCTCCGTCCTTCCCCTCAGTCTTCTATCTGACCTCCGTCCTTCCCTTCAGTCTTCTATCTGACCTCCATCCTTCCCCTCAGTCTTCTATCTGACCTCCGTCCTTCCCCTCAGTCTTCTATCTGACCTCCGTCCCTCCCCTCAGTCTTCTATCTGACCTCCATCCTTCCCTTCAGTCTTATATCTGAACTCCTTCCTTCCCTTCAGTCTTATATCTGAACTCCTTCCTTCCCTTCAGTCTTATATCTGACCTCTGTCCTTCCCTTCAGCTTTCTATCTGACCTCCGTCCTCCCCTTCAGCTTTCTATCTGACCTCCGTCCTTCCCTTCAGTCTTATATCTGACCTCTGTCCTTCCCTTCGGTCTTCTGTCTGACCTCCGTCCTTCCCTTCAGTCTTCTATCTGACCTCCGTCCTTCCCTTCAGTCTTCTATCTGACCTCCGTCCTTCCCTTCAGTCTTCTATCTGACCTCCGTCCTTCCCTTCAGTCTTCTATCTGACCTCTGTCCTTCCCTTCAGTCTTCTATATGACCTCCGTCCTTCCCTTCAGTCTTATATCTGACCTCCGGCCCCTCCATTCAGTCTTATATCTGACCTCTGTCCTTCCCTTCAGCTTTCTATCTGACCTCCGTCCTTCCCTTCAGTCTTCTGTCTGTCCTCCGTCCTTCCCTTCAGTCTTCTGTCTGTCCTCCGTCCTTCCCTTCAGTCTTTTATCTGACCTCCGTCCTTCTCTGAAGGTCAGGTCAGATAGAGCCCGGCCTCGTTTCCTGGCAAGAGGGCAACCAGCATCATCTAGCCCCGATGGCAACTCCGGCCCTCCAGCTACATCCCTTTCCTCACCAGCTTGACTGACTGTCCCTGCTCTGCCCCTTATATTCATTGGATTTCAGTTCTCTCAATCGTGGAGGCTCAGCATCACATGTGGGCATTACCTAGGGTGGTCTGTATACAAATGCTGTGTAGCTCAGCATCCTAGCAACCAATGACACTGTGTAGCCCTGCATCCTAGCAACCAATGACACCCAGTAGCCCAGCATCCTAGAAAACCAATACCACTGTATAGCCCAGCATTCTATCAACCAATGACACTGTGTAGCCCAGCATCCTAGCAACCAATAACGTTGTGCATTCCAGCATCCACAAAACCAATGACACTGTGTAGCCATCATCCACGCAACCAATGACACTGTGTCACTGGTTGTTATGGTATGCTGTCTGAATCCTAACAACTAAGCACAATGGTGGGGATTTATCAAAACTGGAGCAGACAAAATCTGGAGCAGATTTGCACTGAAGCCAATCAGCACCTCTCTCTCTCATTTTCAAATCTTACCTAAGCAAGCTGTAGAGAGATGCTGTTTGGTTGCCCAGGGCAACTGCTCCAGATTCTGTCTGCTCCAGTTTTGAAAAATTCCCCCCAATGTGTAGCCCAGCATCTTAGCAACCAATGACACATTGTAGCCCAGCATCCTAGCAACCAATGTCGCTGTTCAGTTCGCATAGAGCCATTGGTTGCTAGGACACAAGTGGCCCTGGGTTCAGTTCACTTGGGCATTCACCTGACCGGAATTTCTGGGTTTCATGAGAGTCCAAGCAAACTGAACCCAGGCAACTTCACTCATCATTAATAACAGGAAGTTCTTGGGCGTGGACCATCATGGTGGGACCACCAGGTGACATTTTCATGATTTACAAAATATTAAAAAATGACTTTTGAATTGACATCAAAATATTCAAACTCATATGAGATTTTATTGACCGTCCCGGCTCTTGTCAGCGGGTCGCCAGGCTGGCAGGATGGAATTATCTTCCTGATGTAATAAACATGGAAGCCTATGACAATAAAGCCGGATTAGAGATATAATATTTATTTTATGCCATAGACTGGAAGATGTGCATGTAAACAAAGCAGTTCTAAGCTTGTTGACAGATCCGCGATCCTGGGGGGATCAGGAACAGATTGTGAGCAGAAATGATGTTTAATTAAGACAAGACTGCAGACGGTAGATTTACTTATCATTACATGTCTTTATCTGGAAGATGTTTGGACAAAATATTAGAGCATGTGAGAAAACGTTTCTGTTTACAGAACATATCCTCTTCCACATGGTTGTCATCGCTCTATCAATATTAGCATGGGAACGGAATTCCAATTCTTTATTTAATGTGTTATTGTGTTATTGCAGCTCATGGCATGTTCATTATAAGTAAAGTGAAAGGGTGACAGTTCACTGATAATCGTTCACACCAATTATAGTAATAATTAAATACATATATATACTGTATATATACACTGAGTGGCCAGATTATTATGACCCCCCCCCCATCAGTACTTATTATGTTTCTATATATTGCCAAAAGTATTGGAACACCCCTCCAAATCATTGGATTCAGGTGTCCCATTCACCTCCTTGGCCACAGGTGTATACATACAATGAAGCACCCCAGCACGCAGACGCTTCTACAAACATTTGTGAAGGAATGGGTCGCTCTCAGGAGCTCAGTGACTACAAGCGTGGTACCGTGATAGGTTGCCACCTGTGTGCAATAGGTCTATCCGTGACATTTCCTGGCTACTAAATATTCCGCGGTCACCTGTTTACAGAATCAGGTATTATAACAAAGTGGAAGCAACTGGGAACATCAGCAACTCAGCCAGGAAGTGGTAGGCCACGTAAAATGACAGAGCGGGGTCAGCACATGCTGAAGCGCACAGTGCGCAGAAGTCGCCAGCTGTCTGCAGAGTCAATAGCTACAGACCTCCAAACTTGGTGTGACCTTCAGATTGGCACAACAACAGTGCGTAGAGAGCTTCATGGAATGGGTTTCCATGGCCGAGCAGCTGCATCCAAGCCTTACATCACCAAGTGCAATGCAAAGCGTGGGATGCCGTGGTGTAAAGCACGCCGCCACTGGACTCTAGAGAAGTGGAGACGTGTTCTCTGGAGCGACCAATCACGTTTCTCTGTCTGGCAATCCGATGGACGTGTCTGGGTTTGGCGGCTGACAGGAGAACGGTACTTGCCTGACTGCATTGTGCCAAGTGTAAAGTTTGGTGGAGGGGGATTATGGGGGGGGGGTTGTTTTTTAGGGGTTGGGCTTGGCCCCTTAGTTCCAGTGAAGGGAACTCTTAAGACATCAACATACCAAGACATTTTGGGCAATTTCATGTCCAAACTTTGTGGGAACAGTTTGGGGACGGCCCCTTGCTGTTCCAACATGACTGCGCACCAGTGCACAAAGCAAGGTCCATAAAGACATGGATGGGGGAGTTTGGGGTGGAGGAATTTGACTGGCCTGCACAGAGTCCTGACCTCAACCCCATAGAACACCTTTGGGATGAATTAGAGCGGAGACTGCGAGCCCGGCCTTCTCCTCCAACATCAGTACCTGACCTCACAAATGGTCCAATATTCCCATAGACACACTCCTAAGCCTTGTGGACGCCTTCCCAGAAGAGTTGAAGCTTTTTATATCGGCAAAGGGCGGAGCCAACCCAACACTGAACCCTGCAGACTAAGACTGTTGGGTTGTCTGTACAGCACTTTGGTATATGTTAGAGCTATATAAATGTTTAATAATAATGTGTGACTGTGGGGGGGACATTAGAGTGTAAGCTCCTCTGTATAGAGACTGATGGGACTGTGGGGGGACATTAGAGTGTAAGCTCCTCTGTACAGAGACTGATCTATCTATCTATTTTTTCCCCCTAACCATAAAAGTAATACAATATATACAAATTCTCTCCATATTCCATAAACTAATCTTTTTTCACATATAAATCTCCAATTGCCCCTTAAACTCTGAGGGATCCATAAGATTTTATTGCAGTCCTTCTGGCTGGTTTTTTGTTCTCTCCATTTTTAATACCCGCCATTGTGTTGTGAGTACTTCTCGTCGATGTTTCTAATGAAAGCCTCATTCAGACAGAAGCCTGCGTTTTGATTGTACACCTGCTCTCATGATAAAAGTCTCACAGACTTTTATCTCCGACTCCAAGACGCCAATTTTTTTATTATTTTTTTTATCTCTCACAACATCTGCGAGACATCATTGTAATTAAGTTTGGAATATTAATATTTTTAATACGGTCGGTGTAACATTCGATATTTTAGCTCATCATTAGAGTTTCAAAGCATTGTGCGTTTGTGTTGGAGACGCTGACCAGCTGTTCCCGTCATTACGTTCAGAACCTTCCGCCGGGACGGTACTTGTAAGTCGCCGGTGAATCTTTTGGTCCGTGCCAACTGTTCGCTATCTGTTCCCAGTGCTGCGAGCATACGTATGAGAAAGGCGCAAGAATCTGTTCAGAGCATGACTCTAATTATGTCTTTTAGAAATTGGAGCGTCTTTATTTGTGAAAACGATAATTGCTGTAGTTATGAATCCTCTGACGCGTTAAAATAAAGTGTACCTGTCATTAACATTCACACTTTATGTGGTTTAATAGGGACTATGAGATAACGGCCAAATCATTATTATTTGGAGATTTTTTTTCTTTATCTTTTCATTATTCCAGTCATTAAGTATAATTGTTTTATATTGGTTTCAAGTATGTCACAAGCCAAAATGTTTGAAATTTTGGATGGGTAAGGGAAGCGTTATCATCAAGTTTAGTTCTCTGTGCTCCTACTGGTAAGTAGGCGATCATTGTCCCTGAAACTGAGGGGAAAATCCAATGTTTTAGAATAGAAAGGGAAATCTTCCAAAGGGGACAGTTGTTTTACTATAGATACAGGGCCGTCCCTATATTGAGCCAGCCTGTCTCAGGCACCATCTCATTGGGTCACATGGAGGGAGCAGCGGATGTCCCTGCCACTCCCTTTCCAGCCAAAACGCCACAGATTGCTAGAAGTAGACATGTAAGTTTTGTTTTGTTATGAATTGAAATTCGGACACAAAAAATTAATATCAATAGAAACTGAAAAAACTGAAAATTCGGCTCAATCCTACCCAAAAACTAACAGGGTTTTTCACAAAAGGGTGAAGAGTTTGGAGAAGGCAGGAGAAGTGAACAATCTAGGACAACATAGCTGAACTGGAACAAGATCTGAGTGGGAGAACTTTTCCAAATCAGTTATGTTGTCTTTGATTGTTCACTTCTCCTCCCTTCTTCAAACTCTTCACCCTTTTGTGAATAGCCCTGTAAAATTGATCAGAATCCCAAATAATTAATCGAATTTTGCATCCAAAATCCCCCCAAAAAACCTGTCATCGATCTGAAACTAAACTTATTTTTTGAGCCTTTACATGTCTAGCTAGGAGCTCTTAGCAACCTGTGATGCTGTGTCCAGTATCCCACCCAGCTCACCGACATCACTGGTTGCCAGGAGCTGGGCAGGACACTGATGTCCAGCCCCCAGCTCCTGGCAACAAGTGACATCAGTTCACTGGGTGGGATGCCAGGCAGAGCCGGAACCACTCCCCCCCCCCTCCACATTGTACACCGTCAGGAACCACAACACCCCCTGTAACATGTGTACCACGACCAATACAACTGTATTCCAATAACGACACTTATTCGGGTGACAACTCTCTAGCAGATAATTTCCCTTACTTTGGATTTCCTCTAACATCATGCAGAAACCGCTGGATCGGAGGGACAGAGCAGTCAGCGCAGGATCGGAGAGCCGCCGCACCGCTGGAGAGAAGGCTGAAAACATTAGGAAAGAAGAGGAAGATCGGAAAAAGAGACATCATTTAAGGTAAGTGCTAACATTAACATGGGGGGGAGGGATACAAATTTTTTGCCTTTAATGTCACTTTAAATTAAAATAAATAATAAATAAACACATAAATAAAATAAAATATAACCGGTTTCAAAGAATAAGTGTCTCTCTTACTTTTTCTTTACCCATCCTTGATCTAAAATAGCTTATCTTCTCCCATGGCCCATTGCCATGGCAGTGGCATAAAACCTATGTCTACATCCTGCGCAGCAAGGCTTCAATTTTACAGGGGCAGGGACTCGGGGCCTCCATTTCCAAAGTATGTTTATTCTGACAGTTATGGGTTTTTTCCCTCCATTACTTACAGCTGACCCTGAGGATAGAGGCCTTGTGACCGGGGGAAAGATACCCATGCTTCTTCCATTTTTTCCTTTTGGGGGACAGAGAATAATGGTTGTACTCTCACTGGGTACAATTTGTAAGTATTATATGTATGCTCATGTATGATTTCTATACAGTTTTTTAATATACTTCTATGCAACTTATACAACATGAGTTTGTCTGATGCTATACCCTTTATAGCTACCTATTATACTGCCTGTAACTTATTTTAGATGAGCATAAAGACCTTTGCCTATGTTTATCTGGGAACCATTGCCTACTTTGGTCCTGAAGAAGCCGACATGTTGTGCAAAATGCGTCGACCCAGAGTTTGATTCCACACATATTACATAGAGGCAATCCTATTTGCATATCAAGTAGGTCAATGGAGGTATATAGTATGCTGCATATACCGAAACATCTCTTTTACTGAATATGGACATTTGTCCAAATGTATTGTAACAGATTTCTGTTATCCATAAGCGTACGCTAGTTAAGGCCAGGGCAAAGTGAATAAGTAACCAATTAGTTAATGTGCATAATTTCAGCACTCACAATGCTACCAACATCATATAAGATCATTATATACCGTACCATTTATGCACATTAACTAATTGGTTACTTATTCACTTTGCCCTGGCCTTAACTAGCCTACTCTCTCCCAAATGCCATGGCAGTGGTCTACACGCTCTTGTCTACATCCTGTGCTGGAGGTCTTCTATCCAATGACCATTTCTGTGCAGTAGCACCCCAAAGGTCTTCTATGGGGACAACTCTGGAGCCTTTGTTTTAAAAAAAAGTGCCTTTAACCCTTTCCTACTCCAAAATCATTTTCTGGCTGTCCTCAGATCAAGTACACCGCCACTGTAGTCAGGTCCAGACGGTGATTAGCATTTCCTCTGATGGCAAGTTTCCTTTAATGGGGATTTAATTAATAATGTGTTGCTCATTTTCCGATCTTCACATAGTTAACAAGCCCATGATAAAATAAGTAGTGATAAGTGGTGTTGCAGGGAAGACTGAGAACTGCACATAGCGGTTTATCAAATACCATGTTTGCAAGTGATAATACGGTCATAGTTCAGTGATACCGCATGTAATTACGCCTGAAGAGCCATGTTAAATGCATGTGATTAATCGACACCTCTTGATGATTGATTTCCCTTGACATGTGACATGGAAATAAAATCCAGCTTTTCACAGGTCTAAATTTAATGTGTCTAGCCTTAAGACATGGAAAATGTAAATTCCTCAGAAGTTAAAATTAGATGATATTGACACACTACGGAGGTAACACCCATACTCTTTTATTTTTTTTCTGGCACATGTTTGTTTAGAGTAAATGCTTCACCCTAGAGGTCCTCAGGATGTTCAGCAAGCAGGGCTCTCCCTATAATTAGGCATTTGCCTCAGGTGGCATCTCTTTGATTTCTCTTCGGGTCATGCGTGTGGGGCGGGGGGACAGCAAGTGTACCTGCCGCCCCTTTTTAGCCAAAGCATCTCAGGAGGCTAAGAGCTCTTAGCAACCTGTGATGCTGTGGCAAGCATCTTGCCCAGCTCCTCCTAGATAGCAAGCAATTGTGCTGCAAGTTTGAAATTGACTTGCTAAACTCTTGCAGACTTGCCAAGCTTCACAATTTTGTTGCACAATTACAGCAAGTCTGCATTGCAAGTCTCCAGACCAGCGAGCTTGCCGAGCTCTTGCTAAGACCTGCAGGACTCTTGCTGTAGACTTGCCAAGCAAATTTGCTACAAATTCTAAAAGTGTCAACTAGAACTTGTGCTGCAAGTGTTCTGCAAGTCTACAACTTGCCAGGAACATGTGCAGCAAGTTAACAAAATTACAATTTCACCCTGACACAAGTTTGTGGCAAGTTATCGTTGCTATCTGGGCTGGCAACCAATAAGGTCAGTGATCTGGGTGGAACACGAGAGTCAGAGGTAACATGCACCCCCATCCCCCTGGAAAATCACCAGGACCCCCTTCACCACCACCTCCAGATCCCCCCTCCGGGTAATGTGCACATCCAGCTTTCCACCACCCCACCCATTAGGCAGCGAGAATCTCCATCCAATGTCTTGGACACTGTGGGGACAGGTAAGAACCTCTCTCAGAATTTAATGTTAGGATGTATAAAAGAAGTAAGTGCCACACTAATGGCTTTTTGGAGTCCAAAAGCAGTTTTTGCATCATGAAAAAAAACAAACAAGTCAACACGTTTTGAGGTCTGTCAACTGCCCCTTTATCAAGACTCAGATAGTTGGATGGGGTGACTGGTGAAGTCTAGAAGATAGATAAAAGTGCGATTGCTCCTGGTATAAAGCAGGCTTCAGCAGCGGGTTGTAGCACCTTTCGTGCTACAACCCTTTTGGACCCAAAACCATTGGCATGGAACCCTTACTTCTTCTACACATCCTAATATTAACGTTAAAATAGGTTCTTACTTGTCACCGCAATATCCAAAATAAAAAATGTTTTGGCTGGAGGTTCTTACTGCTTGCTAACGTCCTGACGATCCTCTTCTACATATCATGGACTCCCTTCAAGGTGCTCTTTTTAGGTCCAGTGTGAGAGCTGCCGAACAAAAGACACTGAATTACACACTGCAGAGTGAAACTTCTTTTCCATCCAGCACCATTGTCCTTCACCATCCAGGATTTCACTTAAATCTGTTAGGTTGTAAATCGCCTTTGTGAAGAAGGCATACCAAGCATTCACAGATATCTACTTGGTCCTGCTCCCTGCCGCTGACCTTTGCTGCTCCCAGTTGGAATTTAAAAGAACCCATTGGAACTCCAATGCTTTGAAATGAAAACGCATTGCCACAGGAGCCACAGCGGAAACATGCTCCTATATTATCGTGCATTGTGAGTCTTCACCTTTTGTTGCCTTTGTTGCTTGTTCCGGGAAGGGGATAGAGCCGGCAACCCACTTTACAAACCAAACAGATCTCTTTTATGGCCAAATTAGTATTTGCAATCTTGTGAAATTAATATTACTATGTTATCATTATGCAAATAATAATTTGTAAGAGTCACATGCTATTTGCAGTTATCCTCTCCACTTTAAAGGGAACCCATACTGAGAGGAACATGAAGGCTGCCACCGATAACCTCTTAATTGTTGCATGGCCATCAGGGGGGTTTTATTATTCCTGATGCTCTCCACTGTAAAGGGAACCCATACTGAGAGGAACATGAAGGCTGCCACCGATAACCTCTTTATTGTTGCTTGGCCATCAGGGGGGCTTTATTATTCCTCACTGGCCACTGGCCTTGCACACAATAAGTAATCAAACAAAAATATTATACCGTGTCATTATTTATTCTACAAACATAAAGCTAAAATAAAGAGGTTGTGTGTGAAGTACTAAGTACACCCTTACGTCTTCCATAGGAATTAAGAGGCTAAGTAGCAGCCAGGTGATGCTAATTAAATGCCCTTGATTAATTGATCATTAGCAAGTGTGATCACCTCTATAAAAGCGGATGTTTTATCAGTTTTGGAGCATTCAGATGTGTGCAAACACAATGCAAGAAGGCAAGACATCAGCAATGATCTCAGAGAAGCAATGGTTGCTGCCCATCAATCTAGGAAGGGATAAAAGGTAATTTCCAAACAAAGTTCATCAATTAAAGTCTATTATTCTATAGTAAGGAAGATTATTCACAAGTGGAAAACATCCAAGATAGCTGGAGTGGACATCCCAGCCAACTCACCCCAAGGTCTGGACATGCAATGCCTAGAGAAATTGCAAAAAAACCAAACGTTCCATCTCAGACTCTACAGGCCTCACGTAACATGTTACATTTTACAATTAGAAAAAGACTCAACAACTATGGTTAGGTTGGAAGGATTGCCAGGAGAAAGCCTCTTCTCTCTGAAAAGAATGTGGCAGCATGGCTTAAATTTTGCAAAGTCGCATCTGAACAAACCACAAGACTTCTGGAACAATGCCCTTTGGACAGACGAGACTGATGTGGAGATGTCTGGTCATAATGCACAGCGCCGCTCTTGGCAAAAACCATACACAGCATATCAGCACAAACACCTCATACAACTGTCAAGCATGGTAGTGGAGGGATGACGATTTGGGCTTGTTTTGCAGCCACAGGACCTGGGCACCTTGCAATCATTGGGTCAGCCATGAACTCCTCTGTATACCAAAGTATTCTAGAGTCAAATGTGCGGCCATCTGTCGACAGCTAAAACTTGGCCGTAGTCGGGTCATGCAACAGGGCAAGGTGTCAAGGATTAAGGTGGTGCAATGGCCCAGTTAAACTCCAGACCTTAACTTGATTGAGATGCTGTGGCGAGCTGTGCATAAACAAATACACGCAAACCTCAATGAACTGAAGCAACATTGTAAAGACAAGTGGGCCAAGCTTCCTCCCCAACGATGTGAGAGACTGACAACGTTATACAGAAAATGATGACTTCAAGTTATCACTGCTAAAGGTGGTTCTACAAGCGATTGAATCGTAAGGTGTAATCGGTTTTTCACACGTGGTTTCTCCATTTTGGCTTTATGTCTAAATCTACCTAATCTACCTAATTTTAACCACTTCCAGCGGGTTCACGTAAGTACATGTCATCCGCTGGAGGTGGTTATACCAAGAACACGGTTGCTGCTGAAGCCGAGTTCTTGGTACCATTTTAAACAGCTAGCGATTGCTGTTTAAAGCGATCTGGCATCTGCAAGGCTCCAGATCACTTGTACGGTGTGGCGCTGTGTGCCCCCCCCCCTCTGCCGGGCTACGCAGTCTCCCGTGCGAGCCTGGGATCGGCATGGTGGGTCTCCCCTGACAGATCTGAGGTAGTTTAGCAGGCTTCCAACCGCTAATCTCTCCTCCGATCACTGGACCCGGAAGTGATGTGCAGTACATCACTTCCGGTGTCACTGTGCACATTCGCTGGCTCCTAGAGCCAGAAGAAGAAGCTGGTAAAGCAGATCTCTGCTTCATCAGCTTCACTTGGGTCCCTAGGTCTGAAAGACCTCTGATGTCTCCATAAAGAGGACCTGTCAGATTATATTTGCTATTACATAGGGGGCTAGATATCCCCCTATATGATAGCAATAAAGTTGAGTTTAAAAAAATTAAAGCTACAAAAAAAAAAAGTTTAAAGTCCCACTCCCCTCACGTGCACATACATACAATGCAAACACGCGTCGGATGCGCCTCTGTGCAAAAACGAAAATTGCGCCACACATGTTACATATCGCTGTGAACATCGAAGTGAGAGCAATAATTCTAGGCCCATCAATCACTTTTAATACTAAACAGATGAGTGGTAAAAGCATTTAAATTGTCGCCTATGGGAAATTTGGTTATTGTATTTTTTGCGGTTTCACGGACGCACGCAATTTTAGGGCTTGATATGTTTGGGTTCTTTTTACCCGGCATAACCCCGTCTTTTATATTTAACCAAACAATTGGGTATTATATTCTGTTTCTATGCACTAAATATCATTGTAGTTTACTTTATCCTAAAAATACTTGTTTGATAAAAATTTGCGCAAATACCGTGCAACATAAAAAATTGCAACTAGCATCTTTGTATTCTACAGGGCCTCTGCTTTCACAACATATATCATTGTTTGGGGGTCTGAAGCTGTTTTCTAGCCCAAAACTCTGATTTTATCCTGTGTGTGCAAATGTAAGAAATGGCTCCGGGCAGCAAGTGGTTAAGACCTGCTAAGGACCAGATGATTTTTTTTTTTATCATGTCCTGATACTTAAAAACCTTAAAGCCATAGAACTCAAAGTGGGTGTACTTTCTTTTTCACACAACTGTACATTTTTTTGATTGTGGGTTTAGATACACTTTGAGGTGCAAAAATGGTACAGAAACAGTACAATGGTACAATATCCATTCAGTCTACTTGAGTCACGTTTGACCTTTGTCAAAAATCCAATAGAGCCTCGATTACATTGATAAAATGTCCGAACATTGCTAATGTAAGCTCCTCGAGGGCAGGGACTGATGTGAATATGCAAAGCGCTGCTGAAATTGTTGCTTAGAAATAAATAAATAAATAAACGTAGCACGGGACTGAGTTGTTACATTTTTGATTCCGGCATCTGTGCCCTGAAAATATGGAATGTTATGTGACAGTCAATCCCTTCATGTTGTAGCTGTGCAATTGCATTCTATTGATTGTCCATTGCAAAGCGACCACCAGATCACGCTGAATGAATGTGATGGATGTAGAATTGCTCTGAGAAAACCTCTAAAGGGACTGCTTCATATTAACTTGATGAAATACAAAATAAATAAACACTTCAATATCGGAGATGTATTGTACAGTCTTGCTTAGTGTCCTCTTGTATAACTCTATTATATTATATCCGCCCTATCACCAATCTGCTCAGCTGAAGACAATAACTCATTTTGCCACGTGTCCTTGGATTGAAACGCTGAGCTGTGGTTGACCCCAGGGTCAGATAATAACAGACGTTAGATGATTAATTTAATGCAAAAGAATATATTTAGTGACACTTAGGGAAAGCTGTAAGTTTTCTATATTTAATTTATAGGTTTAACCCTCTCACTGCTTAAACTATTTTTTTTCCTCATTTTTCACACACGCCACAACCTTCATTTCTGGCTTGAAAATGACCTAACACCCCCTTATAACATTGTATATTGACTGATAGCAATAACGTTAAGTGTGGAAAAAAAAGGTTAAAAAATTAAAGTCACATATAAAAAAAAATATATATATATTTTTTTAAAACAATGCAAGCACAGAGGAGTCAGCGCTGGATCGGAGACCCGCCGCAATGCTGGAGGGACAGCTGAAAAGGACAGGAAAGAAGAAGAAGATCGGATTAAGAGACATCATTTAAGGTAAGTGCTTTACTTAACATTGTGGGGAGGGAAAAAAATATATACTTTAAGGTCGCTTTAAGTGCATTTTTTACTAAATATTTGGGTTTGATAAAGAGTTGCGCTAATATCGTGAGGCCTAAAAAATTCTAACTGCCCCTGTTATATTCTACAAGGTCTTGGCTTTCATGAAATATATAATGTTTGGGAGTTTTAAGTAATTTTCAGGCCTAAAATGTGGATTATAACGTGCGCAGAAAAACACAAAAAAAAGGCCTCGGCAGCGAAAGGGTTAAACCCGCCCGCACCATTCAAAATCATTGGAAGAGGCAGGCCTGCTGAACGTCTCGACGCTTGGAAAAATAGAACATCAGACAATTAAGAGTTAGCTGTACAGTAAAGTTGTTGGGGTAATTATTATTGAAGTGAATGCATCTCGGTGCGATTGCGAACGGCAATAAATACTCAGACTTGATCAGTGAAATGTAATTAGCAAACCATTAAAAAAACAGAAGTGGTGTCTAAATGATCTCCGAAGGCAAGATTATAAATCTATTTTATATTGAGTCGGAGATAAGTGTTATTTTTTTTAAATACTCCGAGGAGTTCAGCTACCAGACAACCTAAAAGGCATTGCGGAGTGCAGACAGCATAATGCATTTGGCCCGAATACAAAAAATGACGATTTCGGTTAATTTGCCAAGTTGAGCGAGCAGGTCGGAGAACAAGCGCCCGAGCTTCTCCTCCGATTCTGAGTGGCGAGTCCGGGAGACAGATAAAGAGTTTTATGGATTCTTATCACAATTTTTTTTCATTTTATTTTCGCCTTACAAGGTTGCTATAGATCTGTCTGTCTGTTTAGGAGGGAAGTGATGCTTTCTCGAGACGGCGGACACGAACGGAAAAGACCTAATTACATCTTTGGCCCCCGTAATGACATTTATTGGGCTTAATTTGGTTATCAAGCTTTTCCATGATTGAAAACTGACTTTATTTCGAGTGCGGCGCGAAGCAGAAGACATGACCTTGTTTGTATATTTGCCTGAAAGTTTTTTTTTTTTTATAGGCGAATGGCTTAATTCACTTTTAATGGCGCTTCCATAGAAAATGGCAGCGCGAATTTCATTAGCAGGATGGAGAGGCGCTATTTGGGATTATTATGATTGATTTTTTCTCTACATTAAAAACTGTGATTGAATGTAATCATTTAGAGGTGGCAGTGGAATGTTAATGTAAAGAGGACCTGTAGTGTGGAAGCTGTGCACCAAAAAAGCAAGCAGAGGGCAAAGGACACCGGTATTGACTGAGGTCTCCCTGCAGCTGACCTTTTCCCCATTACTGTCTTAGCATGCCTTGTTCTCAGTGGTGCCCCTAGACTTATTGCCACCTGAGGCCAGGAGGGGTGGGAGATATGGGAAGTGGTGGATCTAGCGGTGCACGTTACTGGGTTTGGATGGGTCAAGGGGGTTCTTGGTGGTTTGCAGGAGGGGAGGTTGCTGGTGGTGTTGCAGCATCCCACCCGGTCCACTGACATTACTGGCTGTCAGGAGCTGGGCAGGACACCAGCCAGAGAGTCCCTTTGAGCTCCTGGCAAACAGTGACCTTACTGGTTGCCAGGAGTCGGGCTGTACACCGGCCAGAGTCTCACAGGTTGCTAAGAGCTCTTAGCAACATGGGACGCTCTGGCCCAAAAAGGGGGCAGCAGGCATTTCTGCCGCCCCACCGACGTGACCCACAGAGATGCCACCTGAGGCAACCATCTGAGACTGCCTCATTAAAGGGGCAGCCCTGCTTGTTCTATATTGTGTCTTTGTGTGGAGGCAACCACCTTCGTAGAGGCAGGGCTTTGATTTCTAATGGCATAGTTGCCCCTCAGATGAATGGTGATCTGATGACTGGAGAGGTAATTTTCAAAAAGCAGATGGAGGGGTGAAGGAAGCACAGATCCACAGAAAGAATGAAGCAGAAGCAGGGAGATCTATGTACTGCAGGCCCTCAGGTACAGCTTTCTCTCCAACAAGGAGAACAGTGAGCAGCACAGTAATAATTAATGATGAGTAAACTGGGTGCTCACAGAAATCGGGATTGGGCAAGCATCCAAGCCGACCAAAGCCAGGTCCGCCTGTGTAATAGCAAGCAATTACACTGTCCAATGTCATTGGTTGCTAGGACGCTAGCAGCTGGGTCGCACAGCGTCATTGGTTGCTACCACACAGATGGAGGCTCAGCGGGTGGGCGAACTTGCCAAATCCTTCACCCCACTCAGCAAACTGCAAACAGCTTGGGTTTGGTCAAAATCATGTTTGACCTGGACCCAAACCTCATCCCTAGTCAAGATATCTCTCAAAAGTGTAATCAGAACAAATGTCCTTATAGGAGGAATTCCTCATTATTCCTGAACAACTCATTATGTTGTATTTTGTCTCACTTTAAAGCCCAAACTTTAAGGCAGTCAAAAAAAGTTGCTCAGGCTGCATTATTCCCCTTCCACCCAGAGCTGCCCCTGCAGTATCTCTTCTCCACAACTTTCCATTTTCATTAAATACCTTATTTTAGACCCAATGATGTCATCTCTGGGTCTCCATGCTTCTCTGCAAGGCATGCAGATCATGGCAGATGGGAGTGGCTGGCAGGGGGTTGTACATAGCTTCCTAAAAACATCACAGCACCCTTCCTCTATCCTTTTTTCAAGAGCCCTCAGCCCTGATGCAAGCAATGGGCTGGATCCTGGGAGGAGTTATGCAAATATATTTAAAAAACCTTGATGGGTGGGTGTCAGTCTGGAGGAGTGGGCATTCCTTGGCAGGCAGCATTTGCATGCAGTCCACCCTAGGTAACACCCACGTGTGATGCTGAGCCTCCATGATTGAAAGAACCTAAATCCAATGAATGAAAGGGACAGGGCCAGGGACAGTCAGATTGGGGAATAAAGCACTAGGTGATTCTAGGAGGTCCTTCAACCAGGAAATGAGGAGGAGCTCTATCTGACTTGCTGCAGCTTCTAATGCACATTGTGAGAAGCTCTCAGTGTGCAGTGAAATCAGGAGGAAGCCATTTCAATCCAGGAGAGGAGTCAGTACAACTGTGCAAGACTGCAGGGAAGGCCGGAGTTCTGCTTTAAGGCACAGTGTTTTGCAAATCACCATCATTTTCTTTGCCTCATTTCGGGTACATAGAGCGCGTTTCTAATGCTCCTATTAAGCAGCAGATAATGAATGTTTTCATATTAAAAATCCTCAGTAGAGGTTTGAACCTTCACTTGGCGCTCATTTATCTTCTCTGTCCGTGGCTGAACCCGGGTTCTCTGAAGAATACGGTACATGCACAAGCACAAAGGCACAATGATCTGAAATGACGGCAGCCGCGTTTCGCCCTCTCTCTAAGAGTTGTTGAACATTCAATATATGATTATTATTTCTGACCTATGGAGGAGCGGAATTTACTTTCTGGAGTTTTGCCAATAAAAGCATTTGCGCTCCCACTTCCATTATAAAGATCGCTCTTTCTCTCTCCTCAAGACTCCGATGATGATTTTTTTTTCTTTTGTGTGGCATTCGATGATGCGGCTATTTATATTTTAGTTATATCTCCCGCAGAACTCTGTCTAAGAGAAGTTCTGTCTGAGAATTTGTTTTATCAAGAAAAGAAGGAAAGGCAAAAGGATCGGCCTGGCATTTCTAGACGGTCCTTCTTCTAATGCTGGGATAAAATGATCGTCAGAGATTGAGTCTGATGTTCTTCTTTTGTGCCGATAGAATGACGTGGGTCAGCTCGGACAATTTGTATGTTCTTCTGTCCTATGTGCAGTAAATTGACTTACAGATCAATGTCCATCTAATATACTGTATATATACTTCAAGTAAATATCAACTAGTCACTCTTTCTCTCTTTTCAAGTATTCAAAGACATATAAATAAATACTTAAATATTTATACACTCACCGGCCACATTATTAGGTTCACCTTGCTACTACTGGGTTGACCCCCTGTTGTCTTCAGAACGGCCTTCATTCTCCCTGGCATAGATTCAACAAGGCGCTGGAAACATTCTTTAGAGAGTTTGCTCCATATTGACATGATGGCATCACGCAGTTGCTGCAGATTTGTTGGCTGCACGTCCATGATGCCAATCTCCCGCTCTACCACATCCCAAAGGTGCTCTATTGGATGGAGATTTGGTGACTGTGGAGGACATTGGAATACAGTGAGCTAATTATCATGGTCAAGAAACCAGTCTGAGATGATTTTGGCTTTGTGACATGGCTCGTTATCCTGCTGGAAGAAGCCATCAGAAGATGGATACACTGAGGTCATAAAGGGATGGACATGGTCAGCAACAATACTCTGGTTGGCTGTGGCATTTAAATGATGCTCAGTTGGTACCAATTGCTCCAAAATGTGCCAAGAAAATATCCCCCGCATCATTACACCACCACAAGCCTGACCCGTTCATGCACGGCAGGATGGATCCATGCTTTCATGTTGTTTACACCAAATTCTGACTCGACCATCCGAATGTTGTAGCAGAAATTGAGACTCATCAGACCAGGCAACGTTTTTCCAATCTTCTATTGTCCAATTTTGGTGAGTCCTTGTGACTTGTAACCTCAGTTGCCTGTTCTTATCTGACAGGAGTGGCACTCGGTATGTTCTTCTACTGCTGTAGTCCATCTGCTTCAAGGTTGGACATGTTGTGCATTCAAAGATGTTCTTCTGCAGATCTCAGGTGTAACGATTGGTTATTTGAGTTACTGTTGACTTTCTATCAGCTTGAACCAGTCTGGTCGTTCTCCTCTGACCTTTGACATCAACAAGGGATTTTCACTCAGAGAACTGACACTCACCATTCTCTGTAAACTCGGGAGATGGTTATGTGTGAAAATCCAAGTAGTATTAATAGTTACAATAGAAACATACATATGTAAATGAATAGCGACAATGGTAACATATGTATGCAAATGAATAGTAACAATAGTAATATACTCATGTAAATGAAGAGCAACAATAGTAACACACTTCTGTGAATGATATTAAAGGAGAACTATGGGGTTAAGGCTTTTCCCCATAGTTCTCCTTAGGGTAACGGGAGGACACAAACTAGCATCCTCCCGTTACCCTAGGCTCAGTCGCGGTATACTGAGACGCCGCAGTATACCGCAAGCTCCTGCTGGCGGTATACTGAGACGCCGCAGCTGAAGCGGATCCCGACAATTGTGTCGGGATCCGCCCAGCTGCGTGACTGACAGCTTGCTCTGCCTACCTAGAGGCAGAGCCAGCTATACCCGCCCCCTCCCCCGTCAGTTCCACCACTCAGTGCTGGTGGATCGGAACGGGGAATCCACCACCCTCCCCTGTCACGGCAGAGAGCCGTGACAAGATCGAGAGATGAGCGAACGCCGGTATGTGTTCGCTCACCTCCCGATCTACTGAGCCGACCTGTGACAGTCTCATTGTCACAGGTCGGCTAGAACTATGAGGTGAGTGAAAAGCACTCACCTCATAGTTCTCCTTTAATAGTATGTGACACTGGTAGCTACATTAGATTGTAAGCTCCTCAGACACAGGACTGATAGGAATGGCTTTATTGCCCCTGTTATGTACCTTGGCACGAGTAGTGTGGTGTATAAAGCTCCAGGTGCGGAGTACAATATCTAGAATTGAGATCTCCTCCAGAGCTTTAGTTTACTTTTTTTTTTAGAAAGGATTTTGTTGAGTAAAAAGTCCATAAAACCCCAAATCCCCGGACACAGGGAAATATCTCGCAGTCTAAGTAGGTCTGTGTGCATTTCTTTAATGAGTAAAACATTTCAGGAAAGTGAAAATTGCTTTTTGTCTAATGTACGCTCAGACTCCTCTGTATAATTTAGATCATTAGCAGTGGCCGGGGAAAGCATCCGAGATGGCTGGAGGAAGTACTGAACGCCGGGATAAAGTCTCGACCATGGGGGATAAATTCTTTGTTTGCTTTAATGTTTTCTGACATTTTTTGCCTTTCTAAGTGTTGAAGTTGTTTTATTTTTCAGGGTGAAAAACTAAATGCCTCTCTCATGCTGTCAGCTTGTCCTTTGTTGTTCAAGAACCAGCTTAAAGAGAACCCGTCCCTACTGGGCTTATGCAGGAATCTAAACATACAAGCAGAACTCCAGCCATAAGTAATTAGATGAAACCAACAGCCCAATCGATTAAAGGAGAACTATGAGGTGGGTGCTTTTCACTCACCTCATAGTTCTAGCCGACCTGTGACAATGAGACTGTCACAGGTCGGCTCAGTAGATCGGGAGGTGAGCGAACACATACCGGCGTTCACTCACCTCTCGATCCTGTCACGGCTGTCTGCCGTTACAGGGGAGGGGCTGGATTACCCCCTCCAAACTCCAATCTGCCAGCGCTGACTGGCAGAACGGACAGGGAAGGGGGCGGGTACAGCTGGCTCTGCCTCTAGATAGGCAGAACCAGCTGTCAGTCATGCAGCTGGGCAGATCCCGGCACAATTGTCGGCATCCGCTTCAGCTGCGGCGTCTCAGTATATAGAGAGCTGTAGCTCGCGGTATACTGAGCCTAGGGTGACGGGAGGACGCTAGTTTGTGTCCTCCCGTTACCCTAAGGAGAACTATGGGGAAAAGCCTTAACCCCATAGTTCTCCTTTAAACAAAAAAGTAGCTTTTGCTGAAATATTTACCTTCATTGCAGAGCTCTTCTCAACAGTACTTCTTTTCTACCACTAGGTGTCCTCAGTCTGATGGCGAGCAACATTTAACTGGCTTCATCTGAGCCCAGGTTGTCCTGTCACTGCCTCAGGCTGTGACAGGACAGTAAAAGGAGAAGCAGCTCTCTCCTCCTACCGGCATGCTTCTTGTCAGCACATGGACTGATTTGGCTCCTCGTGCTACTTCTTCCCCTCATACTTCAGGCCTGCTGTACTTGCTAGACTACAAGAGGCTGATACCAGGTCAAATTCAGGCACTTGCTTGTATTTAAAAAAATACATTTAATGGTGTATTATTCATTACAGAACTCCATTAGTTTGTGGCTTATATCAGAATTATATAAAATTCTGTATGTCTCTATTTCAGCAAAAAACATTAAGTAAAGGCGGCAAGGGAGGGTGGTTGGGTGGGTATACCTTGCAGGGGGGAGGAGGGACATCAGCAGACACTGCCACTTTTTGTCCTGAAGTCCAGTTCCTCCGATGCTTCAATAACTTTATTGATCCGGATGATGGTCCGGACGGGTTTTGTTCTGAAAAAAAATTGTAAAGCTGATTCCTGGTAAAGTGCCCCCCCACCACTACACTAGACACATCCCATGCCCCCAACCCCCAGCTAATCGTTAATTTAGATTTTTACAAAAGTAAGTTAAAAAGACCAAACTTATTACCTAAAAGTATGGTCATGTGAGAGGCCAAAGTTCAAAGTCTTCTTTCTTTTGGACTTCAATGTTGGAGTGTCCTTTTTTAAGTGCTTACAACAGGCTAACTGCCTGTTGATGTGGGCTTCTCCTATTGGTTTTGAGAAGAGATCATAGAAGTGGTCCTCATAGGGTCCAAAAGACTTCAAGTGGAGGCATCATGAAGCCACGAATCGAGGTTGGCAGGAGGCTGGGGGGGTTTGGGCTGCGGGGGCAATTAATTTGTCTTCACTAAGAGGCACTGCGAGGGGTCATGTGACATGGAATTCAGGTAGGTTAAAGTAGGTATTACTTTTTTGATGTAAAAGTCGGTGTGGTGGGAGTTTTATTTTTTTTCTTTTAATTCTTTTTTGTCTAGAGAAGGGCTTTGATCATAGAGGTTAGGTATGTCGGAAAAATGTCCTGTGCATTCACCAACCTTTTTACATTTAAAGTGGAACTGAACTCAAAAATAGAAGATGTTGTATATTATAGGGAACATTTATGAATCTTCATTGTGCCTGAACAGTACCCTGAAAATACCCCTTTTGTGTGGAATTCCTTCTGAAACACTGTATAGCAGAACACTTCCTGGTACGTGAGTGTACCTAGGCACCCCCGTTCTGTAGCCTCCTAGCTGTATTTCTGCAGTGTGAGATCATCTAAGGCTTTGATTTCTTGTCTCAGGAGATTTGAGTGAGATTTGTGGATGTCGCATTGTTCTCCTTGCGGGAGTCTCTGACATGAGGAAGCAAAGCCCTGCCTTTACCAAGATGGCCACTTCCATATTTTTTATCTTTTTTAATACTTTCTTGACATGACATGCTGGATCTTCCTCGTCTTCACTAGGGATGAACTTTGAGATCGGGTTGACTGTGAGTCAAACAACATGTCCAGAGCTATCCAGTTCGCCCACCTGCCTCAAACCCCTGGCTGATACAGCTGGAAGCCATTGATTAGGTGGAATTATCACTACTGCCACTAAAAAATAGCTTCCTGCCAGCTTGTTTCACATTACAAGCAATCCAACGTGGATCCCAGTTGATGTAAATGATAAAATATGGGCAGGGCAGTGGGAGTTTGTGGGATTCCCATTGAGTTTGGCAAACATCCAGCGAACTGAACTTTGCTTAATTCGCTCATGCCCACTCTCTGTTTTCACTACTTTCCAGGTCTGGGTGTTCCCCAATGATGTAGAGACAGTTTCTGATGTGATGATGTCAGCAACATTCTCTGCATCATTGTTCTGTGAGTGCACAGAGCCCTGATGATGCCCCCCGCATAGGTGGTCGGAGTATGACATGCTGCACTCACATGAAGTGAGTTAAATGGCACTGGGCCTTACTGAACTCAGAAAAGGACCAGAGCTGGATTGAAGATCAGGTGATTCTGTGGTAGACAGCGCTGGAGAGGAGGTCAGTATTGCAGCGAAAGTCACTTTTTTAATTTTATTGGCGGGCTACCTATTAAAAGAAAAGTAAAAGTATTCTTGGGCTTGGGTAAATCTGCAAAGGACCAAGTCAAGGAAATGGCAGAGCAAAAAGTTAAAGTAGAATTGAAGCCAAAACTTCTTTTTAGGCTTTGGATAGAGTAAGAGAAGTTTATAGATAGAGCAGGATAGAATAAAGGAGGCTATATTTTTGCCCACTGTATCTGATTGGGGAGATTTCTGTCCACTTCTGTCAGATAGCAGGGATGTGCGGTCAGGGGAGGCAGGTGAGGCAGAGCGTCACCTAGTTTAATGGAGGAAAAAGCTGTCAGCTTAAGACTTGCTTTTTGTCCATTCAGATCGGCTTGTAACAGGTTACAGAGGAGAGAAAGCCTCCCCGCTGTGTAACCTGTCATGGATGGAGCGCTGCATGTTAATTACAGGCGGCGCTGCATCCGGCTTTTGACAGCTAAGTTAGGTTACACAGCAGCGGGCTTCCCCACTGCGTGTGTAACTTAACATAGTGAGGCAAGAGCTGCAACAGCCTCTACTCTATGTTAGAGGATTGAGCTCTGTGGATGGTTTGCACCAATGGCAAAGCGCCATTGGTCCAAGCTGTCCAATAAAAAAAACGAAAAAAAAAACACTGAGGACATCAATCTCGATGCCTCACCAGTGACGAGCAAGTGAGGGACATGGAGGCTCCTCCATAGCTGGGTGAGTGGGTTGGGGGGTTTTTGGCTTTGGTGAGGATTCAGGGTGCTGGGGGCAGGGCTTAGGCATGCTGGGGGCAGTGCGTGCTGGGAGGGGGGCTGGGGAATGCCTCACCCAGCACAGAAGGTACCGCACGTCACTGTCAGCCATAACAAGAAGTGAGGGGAAATCCCTCCAAAGAGAGTGAAATTATTGGTGGTCAGCAGCAGGGTCACCAGTAATAATGTCCTCACTGGAAGGTGTCCCATTTATTGCTGTTCTGGTGACCACCCAACAATTGGAATTTTCTTTCACTTTCAGCGATGGCGTTTACCAAGAGTACACAGACAACAATAAAAACCTGACAGGTCTTCTAATCCCTTTCCACCCTACTCAAATCTAAAAAAAAGTGTGGGCTTCAGTTGCACCTCAGTGAACATTAACACCTTTCTTCTCGTGTTCCACCAATGACTTGGCTTCAAGTTTTGGTCCACCTCGTGTTTGTTTTTGGAGGTTCCAGCAGATCTCAGACCTGTAGATGTCCCCAGACAATCTACAACAACCAACCACAAAACGCAGCAGGCAACACAGGTGCCAAAATTGGCAAGTCAAAGCATTAAATTAGTCAACTAGAACATTGGCCCAGAGCAGAAGGCAGCTCTAAAGAGCCTCTTTCCGTCTAAGGACCCGCTAAGGTCGCCTTGTAGCGTCTGATGAATTTAACATGATCTAGTGCTTCCTTGACCCATTTTAGCACAAAAAAGAACACGCTCCATAATTTTCACTGCCAGGGCTAAAAGTCTGAGCAGGCAGATGAAGCAGATGTTTCCATCAGACAAAGAACAACGTGCATACATCTTAAAATCCAGGAGCTTTCAATACTCAACATCCTTAGCATCTGAAAAATTAATCCCGCACAGAAAGTCTTCTCTTTGTGTTTATAGGCTTTGTGTTTTTTCCCCCTCTACATCCTTCATTTAACACACAAATACCCAGGAGCTTTTAAATATATTTGCTTTGGTTTTTTTTCTTCCCTCTGTGGAGTCACTTTGACCTTATCAGATAAATGTATCCTGACAACTTCTGCAAACTGTCTGTTTTCCTGAGCACTGCAGCAAGAACAGAACATCCATGTGAGATATCAAAGTGATATATCATTTTCTTTTTATCCTCTTTGGCCAGCTTGAGCAATTTTTCCATTCAATGGGATGTATGAAAACAGCAGCTCTGATTAATTAAACAGATTAATTCTTTTCAACGCTAAAGAGGATCTCCGCACAATCTGATTATTGTATCTCAGGAGGAAAAATAGTTTACACAGATGTTAGTTACTTTGTTGCTGTTGTCATCCTTGGTGAAAACATATAGGGGGTTATTCACAAAGCTCCCGATGGCAGCCGAGTGAATAACCCAGCCGAAGTCAAGTGAGCCGGACGCTGTTCGGCTATTCACTTTAGTCTTGTACGGCTGATTTTAGCCGTACAGCGGCTAAAATCAGCCGTACATCGGCTGCCTTCGGCTGCTTTCGGTCAGCCGAACATGTTCTGCATGTTCCGCTTAGCCGAAGTGCAGAAGGTGATCGACTCAGCCGATGCAACATCTGGATCGGCTGAGCCGAAGCTCCGGCAGCTCACTCACTGCCGTTCGCCGCTATTTTCATATAGCTGAATGCCTCTGAGCGAAATGAATCATAAGTGAAATGAATAAAAAAAAGAAGAAAAGGTAGAAAAATTATTTTCATAGGAAAATAGGAAAACATTTTTTTTTAGCAAGTTTATCTTTATTATTTTTTGTGTAAAAGGAACATTTTTTTAAAATGTAAATAGTTTGAGGAGAAGAAAAAAAAAGAAAATTAGAAATAATTAAAAAAAAAAACGCCAGCAAAGATGCCGGCAAAAGAAAAACAATTAGGTGGAGCTAGCAGTGACAGCTAGCTCCGTCCAACTGTTTCCTATTGGCCGGCACCTGCCAGAGTCTTCTAGCAGGTCCCACACAATGAATAACAACTGGGCGGAGCCGGCTGTGACATCACGGCTCGCTCCGCCCAGTTGTTATTGTTTAATGACAGATCATCATCCCCAGGTCATTTGGGGATGCTGATCTGTCATTACAACTGAGCGGAGCCAGCCGTGAGATCACGACTGGCTCCGCCCTGCTGTCATTTGCGTGGAGATTGGTCGGCCGAAGGCCCACCTTTCTCCATGCTTTGGCTGTCACTTCGGCTCAGTGGGGCGAAGCATATGCCTTCGGCTCGGCTTTGCCGCTCGGCTGCCTTCAGCTGCTGTACAGGCTATAGCGAATAGCCCGTACAGCAGCCCTTCGATTCAACTGAACCGAAGGGCAGATGCGGCCAAAAAGAGCCGAAGGATCAGCCAAAGCTATTGGAGGGAAAGACAGGGGAGGGGGCGGGAACAGCTGGTCCTGGCTCTAGAGAGGCAATGAGGTGAATCCTGACAATATGGTCAGCAAACAGCAGGCCGTAGCTTGCTATACTGTATGCTGAGTTTGCATTATAGGAGTACATTAGTAAATGTACTCTTTTGATCCAAAAGAGGACTAAAGTAAAAAAAATCAGTTTGGCTTTAGTTCTCTATTAAAAAGAAGTCTGTGTTTCTCTGCTTCACTTTCACTTACAGGTGTCTTACTGACTGGACAAAAGAAAGAACTTCATTGGTTGTTATGATGCACCTAGTGCATCCTTGAAACCAATGATGTTGTGCAGGCTGCACAGTGTCATTGGTTGCTAGGTCACAGGGGGTCCCGGGTTGGGTTCACTCAGACGTTTGCCAACCCCGGAAAGCTGATTGGGTTTTGTGAACACCAAAACAAACTGTACCCAGGCCAGCTTGCTCATGACGTTGTGCAGCTTCGCACGCATCATGGGTTGCTAGGACACAGGTGACCCTGGGTTGGGTTCAACCAAATCGTTTGCGAAACCCGGGTTTCTGATTGGGTTTGATGAACATCCAAACAAACTGGACCCAGGCCAGCTTGCTCGTCACTAGCTCTAATTGTCCCAGGTTAGCCCAATCAATGACATAGACACATAAACACAACAGGAAGATAACATTTCCTCAAAATTAAGGGAAATTACTGCAACAATTGGAAGATTTCCCCTCAGCTCCTCTTGTGGTAAAAAAAAAAGGTAAAATATTTGACTTTCCAACTGCACTCCCAATCTCCCAATAGTCCCGAGGACAAATAGATTTCAACAATGGGGCACAGACAATAATAATCTAAGAGCACATATGACTCACGCTACGCCATTGAGAAATAAAACTTGGGCAGGTTGGCTCCGTACCCTGCCTACATTTCACAGCTTCCTTAGGTGCGGAAATATTTATGCTGAAAAATTCATTTTTAAATACGCTGCTGATTCTCTTTAACCCTGAAACAGACCCGAACACTTTCTCCTTCAAAAGAAACCATTTAAATCTCCATCTTTTTTTTATTATTATTTTGCCGTTTTCGTCTGTCACTCAAACAGTCTCTTTACTGCGGTGCGAGCCATTAATTTATTGACTTTTGTGTCTCTGTTGGCCAATCTAACCTGGAAGGTGTCAATAGTAATTACAGCTCGGATGTGAAGCTCATTTTAAGTCACAAACATCTGAAGCTTGTTCGGGTTTCTTGGCAAGATAATGTATTTAATCATCCAGGACACAAATTTCATCTCAGTGTAGCATCGCACGACGGAAACCTCCATCAATAATTATGCCAACAGCCTTCACGCCGCTGATACAACCTGCTAAATGACATGTGTGTGGATAATATGGAGGGTGAGAATATGGAGGGCGATCGCGACAGTACAGCTAGTGTGTCCTGATGTAGAAACTGTGTTTACTTCATGACATAAAACATTGTTGCAGGGGCCACATCTCATAGGTTTCATAAAGATGCTGAAATCCAGGCAGATGTTACATAGTTACATTATCCAATATTGATATTAAAGTAAAAATGTTTCATGCTATTTCAAATGCTGATTAAATCACTTACAGCGATCGGCAAGGTGTCCGTACATGGACCCTGGTGTCTGTGAGTGGCCCTTGCTGGGTCCGCCGAGACCGTACTGTACATTTGGAATGAGCTCGGTACGATCCAGGCCCTGACCCCTGTACCATTGCAGTATTTGGTACCTTCCTGTTCATGTGTAGGAAGGGTTTTTTCTGTTTCGGGGCGGAGATTTATTTTTAGCGGGCGGAAGTGAAGAAGAGCAAGGCGGGAGCAGTTGAGTGTAAAGGTAATAAAGCAGAGGTCTGGGTCTGGATGCTGAGTCTTGGTGCTGGGTCTGCTTGCTGAGTCTGGGTGCTGAATCTCAGTCTGGGTACAGCGTCTGGGTGCAGAGTCTGGGTGCAAAGTCTGGGTGCTGAGTCTGGGTGCTGGGTCTGGGTGCAGAGTCTGGGTGCAGAGTCTGGGTGCAGAGTCTGGGTGCTGAGTCTGGGTGCTGAGTCTGGGTGTTGGGTCCGGGTGCTGAATCTTGGTCTAGGTGCTGAGTCTGAGTCTGGGTGCTGGGTCTGGGTGCTGGGTCTGGGTGCTGGGTCTGGGTACAGAGTCTGGGTGCAGAGTCTGGGTGCTGAGTCTGGGTGCTGAGTCTGGGTGTTGGGTCCGGGTGCTGAATCATGGTCTAGGTGCTGAGTCTGAGTCTGGGTGTTGGGTCTGGGTGCTGGGTCTGGGTGCTGGGTGCTGGGTCTGGGTACAGAGTCTGGGTGCAGAGTCTGGGTGCTGAGTCTGGGTGCTGAGTCTGGGTGTTGGGTCTGGGTGCTGAATCTTGGTCTAGGTGCTGAGTCTGAGTCTGGGTGCTGAGTCTGGATCTGGGTGCTGAGTCTGGGTTCCGAGTCTGGGTGCTGGGTGCTGAGTCTTGGTGCTGAGTCTTGGTGCTGGGTCTGGGTGCTGAGTCTGGGTACTGAGTCTGGGTACTGAGTCTGGGTACTGAGTCTGGGTGCTGGGTCTGGGTGCTGGGTCTGGGTGCTGAATCTCGGTCTGGGTGCTGAGTCTGGATCTGTGTGCTGAGTCTGGGTTCTGAGTCTGGGGCTGGCTGCTGAGTCTGGGTGCTGAGTCTGGGTACCTGACTTTGGGGTGGGGGGTAGCATTCTGCTGAGATCCTCACAATAGCAGCAAGCAGCTGCTGCTCAAGGCTGAATAGGGGCCCAACATTGGGTTGAGGGAAGCCTTTGCAGAGGACATCACTGCTGAAATGTACCTTGGTGTGCTTCACTAAGGTCTGTACTTTGGAAAATGTCCACCACAGCCTTTGTCTGTGCCTATCCCTGATCACTTACAATGAATGCTGCTCCTTGATTTTTAAAAGTTTTCATTTCCTGAAGAATCAACTGTTCCCCTGACCACTGGTCCTGATATCCTGTTTTAGGGTGGCTCCTTTCCCTTGCAGGGTTCTTTGGAGCCACCCTTGTGGGTGCTAGTAAGCTGCGTTTCTCCACAAACACACAGGCACAGCAGGGCATTGGCATTTCCTATGCTCCTCGGCTCCATCTAGTGGCCATAGTGGGTGGAAGTTTTATACGTCTAGTAGCAGTTATACATTGGCCCCTAAAGTAGTTGCAAAGATTTGTACAATTTTCCCAAAATGTGCCAATGTTGCAATACTTGGTTCAGGCATCAAGGTTTGCTTTTGAAAGGGGTTAAGGCTTCCCCTTCCTCAGGGCTAACACATGGAGGAAAATATAAATCTGATAATAAGTACTTAAGATTACTTAGTAATGGATACCAAATTATTGTAGGTATATGTATATATAATAAACTGATCGCAGTGCATCGGCATGGGTCTGATGTAAATTTCAGCCTGATGGAAGGGCACAATTGGAAGGGCTGCCTCTCTTCCCGCCGGCTGCCTCTCTCCCCGCCATGCTTTTCGGGATTCTCCAATCTCCTGGGGGGACCCGGGACCACAGCAAAGTAGTTCAGGATGGAGAGCAGGGAGCTGAGCGGAGAATGTCCGTGTGAAGACGGGAGACTTGACTTGAAACGGGAGAGTGGCACTCGCATCCCTTCCCATCTCAGCTGTCACAGGAGAGGCAGCACAGTGCTGTGCTTGAACTCCTGTATTGGAGGTGACAGGTTCAATAAAGAGAACCTGTCACTTCCAAATGCTATCACACAGGGTCTTGTTAACTCCTGTGCGATAGCAATAAAGTTAAGTGGAAAAAAAAAGATAAAATACAAAATGTACAAAAAATCAAAACGTATAAAAAATAAAAATAATAATAAAATAAATACAAATTTAAAAAATAATAAAAAAATAATAAGAAATAATAATTAAAATAATAAAAAAAAGTGATTAAAAAAAGTAAGAAATTATCATGCTAGAGTGAGTCAAATCTACATAGAGAATTGTTCCCTTTTGAATTGCTCTGCGCTGTAAAATCAGTCCCTAATCATCTCATCTCTTCTATATATAGCATATTATTGTCATTTCGACACCCAGGTTTCCCTCCTTATATGACAGCATGGGAAAGGGAATTGGAAAGCTCTTTTACAGACAAAGATAAGCACAAGGCATGTTTTTTCTCTCATAAATCATCTATAGCCAGTTCGGCACAGGAGAGGAACTACAAGGTACTTACGAGATGGTACAGACGCCCGACTGTTTTATGTAAAATCTTTCCGCAATGTACTGGCCTTGGTTGGCGCTGCCATGTGGCAATGGTTCATATATGGTGGGAACGCCCAAAATTGGGACCATATTGGAAATTGTTTTTGATATACACTATATTGCCAAATGTATTGGGACGCCGGCCTTTACACGCACATGAACTTTATTGGCATCCCAGTCTTAGTCCGTAGGGTTCAATATTGGGTTGGCTCCGCCCTTTGCCACTATAACAGCTTCAACTCTTCTGGGAAGGCGTCCACAAGGTTTAGGAGTGTGTCTATGGGAATGTTGGACCATTTGTGAGGTCAGGTACTGATGTTGAGGAAGAAGGACGGGCTCGCAGTCTCCGCTGTAATTAAACCCAAAGGTGTTCTATGAGGTTGAGGTCAGGACTCTGTGCAGGCCAGTCAAGTTCCTCCACCCAAAACTCCCCCATCCATGTCTTTATGGACCTTGCTTTGTGCACTGGTGCGCAGTCATGGTGGAACAGGAATTGGCCGTCCCCAAACTGTTCCCACAAAGTTGGGAGCATGACATTGTCCAAAATGTCTTGGTGTGCTGATGCCTTAAGAGTTCCCTTCAATTGAACTAAGGGGCGGAGCCAAACCCATGAAAAACAACCCCCCCTATAATCCCCCCTCCACCAAACTTTACACTTGGCACAATGCAGTCAGGCAAGTACCGTTCTCCTGGCAACCGCCAAACCCAGACACGCCCATCAGATTGCCAGACAGAGAAGCGTGATTGGTCCCTCCAGAGAACACGTCTCCACTTCTCTAGAGTCCAGTGGCGGCGTGCTTTACACCACGGCATCCCACGCTTTGCATTGCACTTGGTGATGTAAGGCTTGGATGCAGCTGCTCGGCCATGGAAACCCATTACATGAAGCTCTCTATGCACTGTTGTTGTGCCAATCTGAAGACCACACGTAGTTTGGAGGTCTGTAGCTATTGACTCTGCAGACAGCTGGCGACTTCTGCGCACTGTGCGCTTCAGCATGTGCTGACCCCGCTCTGTCATTTTACGTGGCCTACCACTTCCTGGCTGAGTTGCTGTTGTTCCCAGTTGCTTCTACTTTGTTTTAATACCAGTAACAGGTGACCGCGGAATATTTAGTAGTCGTGGAGGTGATTGGAAAACCTGAATCCAATGATTTGAAGGGGTGTCCCAATACTTTTGGTAATATAGTTATAGTTATATATAGAAGGGGGGTGGGGAGAGGATGAGAAAAGAGAAGATAGAGGAAGTCTATTCATGTATTGATTTGTAACAGTCACTATATTTTAATACAAAAGAATAAAGGGGATTATTATCTACGTTATGTAAAGGGGATATGTAATGTCTGTGTTGTATATATGGATTTTTGGATGTTTCTTTATTTTATTTAATAATAATAATACAACATTTTGAGGGGGGGCACATTCAGGAACCTGGCCTTGGGGCAGGAAAGAGAGTAAATCCGGCCCTGCACATTCTGTAGCACGGTACCAAGACACCACTTTCACTGCACCCAAAACCATGTCGCAAACGAAACAACACAACTGGGATTCCAATCCATCCAGTGCTACCAACTACGAACCAGCTATACTGACTACTAAGCCAGCATTGTCCAGGATGCTGAAAAACATCTGCATTGAGTTCCCGATGCCTGATCACTGCTGCTGTTCTTTTAATAGTCTGGCAACTTTTTAATTAAAGAGAAAAGTTTGTATTGATCAGCCGATGTAAGTCCACGAGCGTTCTGCTTTCAAATCCATTTTCTTTCATTAATATCTTATTAGCCTTCATCTCGGCGGTGATATTAGTCGCAATCGAATGCCATGGAAATGCTGCGTTTACCATAAACATTTGAAATGAACGCGCACTTGACATGTACTAATTAATGAAATGTTTGCTGACATAATTATTGATTGCCTGGCAATGGAAAATTACACTTCTCTTTAGAACACCTACAGCGTTTGATGTAAAGTACGGAGCAAATTAAATTATTATTATGCGGCTATAACACCGACAGATTAAACCTCGGCCTGAAATCCGGAAGTGACTAAGCTCCATCAGTTATTTTTTACTGCAATCGTGTCACAATTGACATTTATTTGCGCATTTGCATTCTTTTCTTCTCTGCTTCATAATAAATAAATGTGTTTAACTATATAAAGTAGATGTAAATCTTATCTGGATGACAATCAGTTTGCCAAGGCTCTGTGTATCATAGCCAGTTATTGCTTTAATACCCGGTGAGCTGGAGGATCTCCAGGCACTTTGAGGTCTATTTATAAACAATGTCATACTAAAACCTGATGAAGGGGACCTTGCGTGGCCCCGAAACATTGTTTTCTGACAGTCTGCATCAATAAAGAAGATGGATTATTGACACAAGACATAGTTATGCTGGTGACATTTATCATATATTTGAAGATGCACGGCGCCATCCGTGGTTACTACAGCATCCTCCTTTATACATAGGGGTACCAACAACCTGTCCGTCTGCCTCCCACTCTGACTGCATTTAGGCGTTCCCTTAAGACTCATCTGTTCAGGGAAGCCTATCCCACCTCAACCTGTTTACTGAACAATCATGTTCTCAAACAATTCATCCCCACACAGCTACCTCCTCATGTATCATTTCCCCCTCCTCTTTTAGATTGTAAGCCCTCAGGGGCAGGGCCCTCCTTACCATCTTGTCTTGAATTGTATTGTGATTGTAATGTCTTCCTTATGTTGTTAACAGGGGCGGAATTTCCCACAAGGCCAACCAAGACCCAGCCTCGGGGCAGCAGGGAGTAGAGGGGCAGCAGGGGTGTGGAATTCCTATCTCCCGATGCACGGGACATGCAGTTCTGGGCACTGGGCAGGTAGTTGTTTTCTAAATTTAGACCCGCTTTGGGAATGCAGAGCTTGCCCAAAGCAGGTAGGGGGCGCATAGAGCAACCTGACCTTGGGGCAGCAGAGAGAGTAAATCCGGCCATGATTGTAAAGCGCTGCGCAAACTGATGGCACTATATAAATCCTGTATAATAATGATAATAATAACCAATGTGCCCAAATCAAAGCCATATATATATACACTGAGTGGCCAGATTATTATGACCACCTGACGTTTGTAGGCAAATTAGCTATAATTTGGCGCTGAAGTTGCTACAGGGCCAGACCATTGTAAATAGGGAAGCGGGTTGGTTACCACGACAGTAGAAGTGATTTGTTTCTGAAGATACGGGGAAACAACGCGATTTAACAGCCTTTGAACGTGGGATGATTGTTGGCGCTCGGAGCCATGGAGCGAGTATCAGCAAAACAGCAGAATTCGTTAAATGTTCAAGAGCAGCTGTTGTTAAAGTGTTTAAAGACCGGACTGTCAGCCGAAAATCTGGGTCTGAACGTGCAAATTGTGGCCGTCAGCGACTAGTCAGTGTTAGGGGAGAACTGGGGAGGGGCAAGACTGCTACAAGACAACAGAAGGGCGACAGTGCCATGTCAGATTCCTCCGAGGCGGCCCAACGAAGTACTGATGGAGTGGTCATAATAATCTGCCCACTCAGTGTATCTATATATATATATATTTATGTATGCAAAAAAATTTTTGTGTGATTAGCAAGTAAATCGCAGTAATCTATAACTACAAAATTTTCCCTGGGCACCTAAAGCATCAATAGCCTCCGGTCATGAAAGATTTGGAAACCTAACTTTGAAAACGTCGAAAAATCTGGACACCGGCAGCCATGATGGTTCCACTATAAAATGGAGACTTTCATTTATAAATTGTCATCTTTTAATATTATTCCAGAATTCAGCAGTTTTATTTCGGCAGACTTTATCGGCGGCGTCTCGCTCGCTCTGCCCGGCTTGTCTCGTCGGCGTTGGCTTCCCTGAGACAGATCTTCCGCTTTGCACTCGTTGCTGTTCGAATTAATGAAAAGAGCGAGAAGGCCATTATTAGCTCGGGCTGAAAACCGCCGCAGGCGCAGACATACCAAACAGTGAAAAATACCTCCAGACCAACACAAACCTTCCGAAAATTAAACAAGGTGAACAGAGGAGGGAGACGTCCTCAATTCACAGAGAATTTGTCTTTTTCTAATATTTTTTTTCTCCTGCGTCAATGAAAAAAAAAGAAATACAGAAGTATACTTTTTAACAAGAAAACATCTTTCCACAACCTTGAGACAGAATACATAAATGTGATTATATTTTAGGGATCATACTGGATGAATACAATGTAACATAATAAATATAAACAGAATAAATGTTCAATTTTTGCACAGCTCGTATGGCTCTCTGGAAGCATCAGCAGGATCATCTGCTACAAGTCTTTTCATTGCAACACAACCAGAAAAAGGCGAAGCCGAAGCTGCAGGAAGACATTGCAAACTGTTGCAGCTGTCACGCCAAGGGCTGTCGTGCAGTGGCGTCACAAGGGGGTGCGGCCCGACACCGTTGGAGGGGTGACACCAAAATGACTGACAGTCATTTTGGTGTCACCCCCTCTGAAGAAGTCGGGCACTCAGTCATGGACGGAGAGCCCGACAGTTTCGGGAGAGAGGAGGGGACCTAGCGGCATAGCTCACCATACCGGGTGACTGTCCCCTCCTCTCTCTGCCAGCGTCTATCACCAAGATGGTTCCCGGCAGGTATCAATAAGATCGCCACGCATGCGCGATGACGTCACGGCGTCACCCGGTAACCGCTCCGGGTAACACCCGGCCTCGGGACGCCCCTGCTGTCATGATTGGATCAAATGACATCTGGCCTGTTCATTCTTAGTTTATCTCTCTCTCACTTTAGAAGCATGCTGTATAGAAAGGATAGCTACATGTTGTCATGTTTCTGCCACAACGTCCGTAGCTTCTCATTCAGATTTTATTGTGGCATTATATTGATACATCGAGGGGAATTTATCAAAACTGGAGCAGACACAATCTGGAGCAGCTGTGCACGCCCACCAATCAGTTTCTCTCTTCAGTTTGTTCAGTTAAGTTTTGAAAATGAAAGAGAGAAGCTGATTGGTTCCCATGCACAGCTGCTCCAGATTGTGTCTGCTCCAGTTTTGACAAATTCCCCTGTCAATGATTAAATAAGGCTACAATGTCCCCATTTTTTTTCTCCTTATAACACCTTTTAAAGGAGAACTATGAGGTGGGTGATTTTCACTCACCTTATAGTTCAAGCCGACGTTTGACAATGAGACTGTCACAGGTCGGCTCAGTAGATCGGGAGGTGAGCAAACACATACCGGCATTCGCTCACCTTCCGATCCTGTCACGGCTCTCTGCCGTCACATGGGAGGGGCTGGATTCCCCCCTCCCCGCTCCGATCCGTCAGCGCTGACTGGCCGAACGGACGGGGGAGGGGGGCGGGTACAGCTGGGTCTGCCTCTAGATAGGCAGAGCCAGCTGTCAGTCACGCAGCTGGGCGGATCCCGGCACAATTGTCAGGATCCGCTTCAGCTGTGGCGTCTCAGTACAGCTCGCTGTATACTGAGTCTAGGGTGACGGGAGGACGCTAGTTTGTGTCCTCCCATTACCCTAAGGAGAACTATGGGGAAAAGGCTTAACCCCATAGTTCTCCTTTAAGCAAATGTAAAATCCTATCACTAAAACATGTTAAAGGTTTTGAGCAGAATTGGGAAGGGTCAGTACTAGACATGTGCAATTCATTTAGTTCTGAATTAAAAAAATTGGACGAATGTTCGGAAATTCTGACATTTGGATGCATCTGAATTTCCGATGAAAAAAATAGCGAATCCAAACATATTGGAAAATTTGGATAACGAAAATGTTGTATGTATCCAAATTTTTCCCTGAATGTCATCCTGAATGAATTTATGTTGTTTATCGTTAAAATGTAAAAAAAGAAAAGCCTTCAGGTCTGATAGGCAGGGCCGGATTTGCCACAAGGCCACTGAGGCCCAGCCTTGGGGCGGCAGGGAGCAGAGGGGCGTGGAATCTCTCGACGGCCGGGACACGCAGTTCCGGGCGCCACATGATATTGCATCCACAGATATTGCTACGGGGCCCTGTGATTTCTAGTTACGCCCCTGCTTACAACTGTGTAATACACTGATGTCAGAATCCAGAAAACATCTTACATGGTAACTGGGGGGGGGGGACTTTGGAATCAGAGCTGAAACAATGTCTGGGCTTCTTTGAGCAAGCAGAGCTAAATGTACAGCGGGGGAAGGTGCCACTTGTTTTGTACAAGTGATCTCGGCGATGTTGCCGAGATCACTTGTATGCATACAGGGATACAGGGGGGACGGGGCATTGAGGAACCTGGCATTGGGGCAGCAGAGAGAGTAAATCCAGCCCTGGGGACAGGTAAGTGTTTTTAACACAAACTTCTTTGTTCATTTGTTTTCCAAAGCAACACTTCAACAACCATTGACATAAAATATCAGCCACCCAACGAGTGCATTGTTTTCAATCAGTCACCCCACTCAAAGAGTTGTGAGGTTCACAAAGCAGGAGGCAGATCGTCATTGTACATATGTAGTAAACCAATACGGCTGCCCCTTAAAGTGTAATTCCACTTTCCCAGCTGACTTTGGGAAACTATAATTACCCCCTCCAATCTGGCTCCCCCTCCTTGCTATATTTACCTGTGGGCAAATATTTCTTCTTCACCGCCGGTGCCGGTGCACTATCCGTACTCCGTACTGCTGTGTAGCTCAGCCCTGCGCTCAGTATTTTTTATTTCACTCACAAATGGCGAGCACTCATTGACTGCACTGACCAATGAGAAGCGATTCTTGCTAAGAAGCGCTCCTCAGTGGTCAACATAATCAGGTGACCTCGCTGACCAATGAGTGTTTGCCATTTATGAGCAAAATTCACAATACAGAGCACGGGGCTGCACTACACGGCAGTAGAGGGAACGGCTGGAACACGGGCACTGGCAGAGAGGAAGGAGCATTTGCCGAAAGGTAAGTATAGCAAGGGGAGGGGTAAGAGGGGACAAGATTGGAGGGGGTAACTGGGTAATTCAATTTTCCCAAATTCACCTTAAGTACACATGTTATTGAAAACAACAGAAGGAAATAACTTTTAGTTAAGCCATTGACATGTATTGATAAGATTAGGTACATCAACCTGGACCCCATGACATATTTACCTAAAAAAAAGAAACATTGACATGACGAGATATTCCATTTTTATTCCATTTGAGTTGATCTCGTCCACATGTAAGTCTTACAAATGTGAAAAAAGATTAGTTTCTCCTTTGAGTGGGATTCTGGGCTTTACAGACCCAGTTTTAAGGGAACAGAGAGTACTCGGGGGCCTCCTGTTGCTTTACAAATGCTTTCCTTCCAGCGGCTGGAGCTGCTGCTGACTTTGAGGTCGCCTTGATGCCTCTCTGTCTTTTGATTATTGTTTTATTACTTCACAGAGATGTCAAGAAACAACCAAATGTCAGATTATTGGTCCTCCATCCAGTGCGGTGTGAACGCTATTTATTTGAAATATTGATATTCTTGGCTGGCTCGGCATTCAGAATTTTTTTCCCCCTTTTTCCTGATGAGTGTATTCGGCTCGTGGTGGGAGATAAGCCACACTACGTAAG
>NW_017307430.1:316181-328194 GCF_000935625.1 Nanorana parkeri | reverse complement strand
TACGTAAGGTCACGGGGGGGGAGGGGGGGGTTGCACATGTCTGCAGCTGTCTCCCGAATATTTTCCGCACCAGATCGCTTTTGATTATGATATTAAATTCACCGCTACCAAGGTGAATAACCCACGGGGTCATTTTGATCCTGATTTTTTCCTTTTGATTACTGCTTTGCTGCTTTAAAGACGGTATAACTTTGTGGAGGAGAGCGAAACTTAGGCGTACAGTATGCCAGGCAATTAAACTTGCTCCATGCCAGCTCTTTTTTCTCGCACACGCTTGAAAGTGAGAAAGAGTTTTCAGAACCTACAATTATTATATTGTTAATGTACAAAAAATGAAGTATGTAAAAAAAATATATATATATGAAAAAGTAATTGAAAAGCTGCATGCAGTGCAATGTCCAACGATACAAAGGATGCCAACACTGGACTTTATGTAAAATGGTCACGTGACCCAATTATCAGGTTAGAAAACTTACAGTTCATTGAAAAGTTACTAGCTGTTGCATTACATACCCCTTCCTGCTCGACAGCTATATGGGTGGGGCTGGGGGGGGGGGGGGGGGGGTGAGAAAGAGAGAGAAAAAGAGAGAGAGAGAGACAAGGAGAGAGAGTAGAAATTATAAAAATGTTGACATCACTGGTTGCCAGGATGTGAGCGGGATGCCCAAGCCGGCATTCACCCTGGTAGGAGTCCCGCCAAGCTCCTGGCAACTAGAAGATATGTGCGATTCGTTTCGTTACGAATCAAAATTCGAACACATCCGAATTTCTGAATTCCAATGCATCCGAATGTGTCCGAATCAGAATTTCGGTTTCCGAATTTCTGATCCCATCCGAATTTTGTTCCAAAACGAAACTTTATGATAGTAATGGCAAAACAATGAAGACATTTAAAAAAGAAGAAATGGATATCACACTGTTATGAGGGTGTTATATGTGGATAAAACTGGTCTGACTGCCTTAGAAGAAACTTTGAAGATAAAAAGTAAAAATACTAAAATTATACCATGACTTCTGAGCAATTCCTGTAAGTGAGAGTAATGTCACTGGGCCGTCTTCCGGGATCCTGGGATCTCATGAGAAGTCACTCCTGCACGGTGCTGGACAGGTACAAGGTTTGGGCTCTTCGGCCGTCTCAGGGTCCCGTGATAAGGCCTAGTGACATCAACCTCACCTACAGGAAGTGTTCAGAAGCTGGATAAAAGGTAAGAAACTTAAATTTTTCTTCTCAAATTTATTCTATTTTTTTTCACTTTGACCCATGTTTTTAAGAGGAGGGCTACAAAAGTAGCGAGCGGGGCATTTTAATGCAAGGTCCCCTCTATGGGATGCAAACCAAGGAACTAAAATGCAAAAGGCTTCTGAAGCAAAACAGCAAAAAGTTTTCCCAGCACACTCGCCAGCCAACATGCAAAAAAACTTGTCTGACCGCTAAGGTTAAAAACAGAGGTTTAGATACACGTCTTCTGCAGAAAATGTGAAAGCCGCACAGCCGCGCCAAGGCACCTCTATATAGTGCGGCCCTAACTCTAAACTATGAGAGTCTCCATCTTGGAGCACATATGGCAAAAGATCAAATTGGGTGCAGGTTTGTCGGGAGGAAGCCCAACCCCCCTTAAAGGCACAGGGACGCACAAGGGATCCCGCACATCACAACGGCAGCTGAGACCCCCCCCATGCGTCACTGCACCAAATCAGTCAATCAAAACAAATGGCAAACGCACTCATCAACTTGTTACCAGTTTTACAGGAAGGTGCACATGGAAGGACCTTATACAGCTTCTAAAGCAAACACAGTTAATTCCTCCAACTTGTTACAATCACATATTCAGCTACTAATCCAAAGAATCGGGGCTGTGCAGTTCAGGCTTCTGGCTCCAGCCACTTATGAAATAGATTATCGCGGCTCATGCAAATTTCTCCGTCACCGAAGAGGCCGGTTCCTATAACGAGCCGCATTGATCCTCATTTGGAGAAAATGAATTACCTTAATGTAACTTGCAAAAACTCATAAACCACGATGGCAACAGATTCTGCGCAAAGTGCCACATGCCAAAACCATTTCACGGGGAAACATATGCTCGCGAGGAACTTAATGCCGTATTCACGGCAAAATTATACACAGAGGTCTAATTACTATTACAGAAATTTCGCACTGTATATGAAAGACTAGAGGCAATAATGGAGTCTGCTTCACTCTCACCCAGCCATAGAAACATCCTTAACGAACAATTCTCATCTGATTAAAAGGCTGAATAGAATTTTAATTTGGGAAGTTGCAGTGTTTCCAGATCTTCTTTAGAAGCAGTTCATAGCAAACCAGTATGTGATGTCCAAAAGGCTTCTCAAATGTGGAAATCTTGCTGACTTTTAGGAGCATACTAGGGAGCCCTTAGAAGACCTTAACTGTTGGTGTAACCCCCTTATCAAAAGTAAGTGTAGCGCTCACCCCCGAAGGAGCCGCTGAGTGCCCGGTTCATCTCTAGTCTGTCTAGGGTATGTTCTTCAACTGCACACCCATTAGCATTAACCGCCCTTCTTCTAGCGCCCACAGACCAATGTCCACTGCAGTAGTAAAATGCTGAATAACTTTTATTGAACATCCTAACTGGAGAGAGAGGATATCAGGGTTCCAAGCTTCCAGAGGTAACTGACAAGAGCTCCAGACTCACCAGACCTGGTTGGCATATCAGTGTTGTGGATCCACTTGGAAGGCAGTGGACAGCAACTGATGTAGCAGATAAGCAGGATGAACGCAGATCCTCAACAGGAAAGACACCGGCCATGCTCCTGAAGTCCTCTTAGTTCCAGGATACTTCAAGAGTCAGCATTGGTCCCGGTTCTCTTCCTCAAACAGCAACACAGGCCTCCTCCATGTTGGAGGCCTCAGGGAAACCTTTCCCTCACACCAGCCCATGCCCACCTCCAGGCCTAGCCTGGGGGGGCAGGCTGAACAGCACCCAGCCCTATTCCATGGCTGGTCCTGGCTAGTCTGAGCGCATGGCAAATCTCTCCAGTATATGTACCCTATCCCAGCATGCACCACTGGCTGAGAGAAACCCAGTGATTGGCTGCTGTACTGTACATACACTACAATGTCTCTCATTGGATGTCCCCCAATATGACAGAGTCACACTCCGCCCAGGGGGGTACAGGCAATGTTAGACACCTGGGATTAACCAGATAGATGCCACTATAATTCCAGCCATGCTGACTACAGCCCTGGCTATCACTAAATGTATAGTAGCCACATCACAGAAGGTGATGGGGGCTACATAAGTATCCGATTGTCTTCGGGGATCAGGAAGAATTGTTCTTGCTATTGGTGCAAATTGGACCACGCTTTATGAGGGTTTCATTTTCCTTCCTCTAAATCAATGGTGGATTTGGGGCTTTGAGGGTGCAAGCGACTCCATTCACAAAGCAAGCAAAGAAGAATCTTTATTTTTATTTTTTTTAATAAAAAGTGACCGTTGTTTTTAACTGAGCCCAATGGGATTTGAAAATTACACTCGCATAGCTAAAATACAGATCCTTACGTTCTTTTTAAAGCTTTGCAACTTGAACTTTTTATTTATTTTTTATATTAGGCCTTCATATTTTACAACTCCAGCATGTACTAGACACCTCTTAGTTGTTAGTCACATTCAACTGGATGGTAATGATGAAGGTGCTTTGGTAGGGAAACATCTTCAACATTACAGCGCATGGGAAGCTAAAACCTGCTGGAGCTACAAGCTCACCTACCCCATCTGCTGGATATATTTCTGCACTGCAGCATGGACGCCCATGGACTGCAGCACCTGGTCCTAATCAAAAGACTTTAAAATGAGGTCAATGCATTTAGCCTGTGTCTGATCAAAGGTGTTTGTCTTGTCTGTATCACTATACCGCGCACGGGTGTCCAGGGGCGTCCCGAGGCTGGGTGACACCCGGAGCGGTGTCCGAGTGTCACCCCGCCGAGACGTCACTTTGGTGATGGACGCCGGCAGAGAGAGGAGGGGATGCCGCCGGGTCCCCTCCTCTCTCCTGATACTGTCGGGCGTTCGGTCCATGACCGAGCGCCCGACTTTTCAGAGGGGGTTGACACCAAAATGACTGTAAGTCACCCCTCCAATGGTGTCACCCGGGTGCGGGCCGAACCCCCCTTGTGACGACACTGTGGGTGTCCCCACACCGCATGCAGGTATCTATACAGGAGGACCAAAAACGTGACCACACCAAACAAGGCTTATGAACTTATAGTTTATTAGACATACCAAAATCACAAACACAAGCAACCCCACCAACACCCACAAGTAACATAAAATAGCCAAACTAAATGCAAACAGCAGAATCACACACAGAATATAACAGGGCTAGTTAACGTGGGGAGCAGGGCAACAAGAGGGGAGCCATAGATCAGGAGACCTCAGTGGAAGGAGTCAGGAGTCAGGGTTCAAGGAGGCGACAGGATACAAACGACAGGATACAGGTTATGCGACAATACTGAGGCACAGGCCTCACTACGGGGAGAGGTTAAATACCCTCCCAGATAAGCACCAGGTGGGGACCACCCGCAGGTGAGCACTGGAACTGCAGGACCTGGTTCCAGCGTCACTGGTTCCGTTCTGGTCCCTGACAGTCTGGCTACTCTTTACTTCAGATGTTGATAACACCTTTCTTCAGATCCTCTTTCTGCCTGATCCCTGAGCTGATCATAAGTATGTCTCCTGCACTTTTCTGCCAACTGCCTGCCCTGATCTTTTTGCCTGTTTGACTCTGCAAAGTTTTTTTTTTTTTAGGATAGTTGTCTCCATCTGGGGCTTTGCTACTATGTTAGCTCCAGAACCATAAGTGGCTCTGGAGAGAGCTCTTTGCCCACTGCTGGCAGTATAGAGGGTCCCCTGTACTCTCAACAGTCAACTTATGTACCGTCAAAAACGAAAACTGGTCCTTAAAAACTCAACAAACGAAGGGCAAATGTGCCAGCCAAATTGAGGATTTCGAGCAGGGGTTGGCAACCTTGGCACTCCAGCTGTCCTAAAAAAACAAATCCCACCGTGCCTGTGGCTTTCAAAGTCTTGCAATGCCTCATGGGACAACAGCTGGAGTGCCAAGGTTGCCTACCTTTGATTTAGAGGGTAAACTAAGAAATGAAAAGCTATATAGTAATTAAGACTGCTGCTTTCATAGTTCCATACCAGCTATGCAAATTATTACTATTATAATACAGCATTTATATAGCGCCAACAGTTTGCGCAGCGCTTTACAATATAAGGAAGACATTATAATTACAATACAATTCAAGACAAGATGGTAGGGAGGGCCCTGCCCGTGAGGGCTTACAATCTAAGAAGGAGGGGCAAGTGATACATGAGGAGGTAGCTGTGTGGGGATGAACTGTTTGAGAAAGAGTTCAGTGATTCGTTTGAAGTGTAATAGGCTTCCCTTAAGAGATGAGTCTTTAGAGATCGCCGAAAGGCAGTCAGAGTGGGAGATAGATGGACAGGTTGAGGTAAGGAGTTCCAAAGAATGGGAGAGACTCTAGAGAAGTCTTGAAGGCGAGTATGGGAGGAGTTGACAAGGAAGCTGCAAAGCAGGAGGTCTTGGGATGAGCGGAGGGGACGGTTAGGGTGATACTTTGAGACAAGGTCTGAGATATATCCGAGGGCAGAGTTGTGGATGGCTTTGTAAGTGACTGTTAATATTTTGAATTTTATCCTTTGGGCGATTGGAAGCCAGCGCAGGGATTGGCAGAGGGGGGTTGCAAACATTGAGTGGTTGGTTAGGTGGATAAGTCTGGCAGCAGCATTCATGATAGACCGAAGGGGGGATAATATGTGTAGAGGTCGGCCAATGAGGAGAGAGTTACAATAGTAGAGACGAGAGATAACAAGCGAGTGGATTTGTGGTTTCATTGGTGAGGAAGGGGCGTACTTTGGAAATGTTACGAAGGTAAAGACGGCAGGATCTGGATAGGGATTGGATGTGGGGAAGAAAGGTGAGAATGCAAATTTTTGGTTCTCAATGTCCAGGGGCAGCGATTTCAAATGTGGCATATTTTTTAAAAGAAATACAAATGGTTAGAAACCAGTTATCATTTGGCAAATGGGAAAAAGGTAAACTGACGAACCCCCTGGTGAGGAAAACCGACTAGCATACTTCTTTAAATAGGATGAAAAAAGTGTAAAGGTCTCCTTACCCTCACTATACTCCAGTGCTGCCCCTCGGCTTCTTCCTCCATCCAGCGTCTCTGGTGGGGGGGTCCAATCCAGGGCCGGTGCTAGACTATTTTGCGCCCTAGGCAAGACCAGCTACTTACACCCCCCAGCCCCCCTCCCGCGGTGCAACCCCCATTCCCCTTCCCCCCCCCCTGTGCAGCCCCATTCTCCTGACGGCTACCTTCCGCAGTCGACAGGTGAATGTAAGCAGCCGGGGGCAATAGCCAGACTGCCATTGAATATTTTAATTTGAAATAGCTAATAGCAGACTGGCTATTGAACCCCCACTGAGCAGAGGAGCGGACCTGAGAGAGAAAGTTGTCTTTCAATTCCGCTCCTCTGCTCAGTAGTTTGCCTAGTGGAAGCACCGGCCCTGGTCTAATCCTTTCTCAAGAAAGTTTTGGCTGGACATACACTTTAATCAATACGGTATTATTATAATGGATTCAGGTTTCAGAGGCAGATGAGATACAAGCAATGCTTAGTAGGAACCTTTGATCTCATAGATAAATCTCTGCGCTTCCCTGTCCTGGGATATTAACCGGTTATCATAAAACACAGCATAAAACAAAAGCAGTCTGCGTAGAACCCCGTGAAATACATAGCACAAACCGCAATAATTATCCCAAAATTCCCCAGATTTATACCTAGCGGAAGACTGCTGCGATTTCCCTTTAATACTCCCCTCTATAAATCCATCACTTGTATAATGTGGGCAGATATACGGTTACGATGATGAGAAAGGCAAAGCCCAAAATAAGCTGAGTTATCCGCCTCAGCATGAAAGAATGATTTACGGCACAATAAAAATAAAAACTCTATAAAGTGGACATTTCCTTCAGATATGATGTATAAATCAGAGGAACGGATTTCAACACAAAGACGGACATTAAAGTTTAGCTAGCAGTATCAAGCCGGAAAGATGCCAAATAAAGTAATTTAGAGCGAGGCAACTGCACTGTTGTGGGAGGCCAAAAACTATAATGGTTTTTGGTGATTTAGAAGGCCGGTCTACCCAAAATGATTTTCCCAGCAGTAAGTGGAGGCTAGAAGGACGAGTCACCTGCTAGGTTCTTATATGACTAGGGGACTCCAATGGAAAAATCCCCCCACCATAGTTCTGTGTGGCATTGTCATTCTTATATAATACACTATATGGCCAGAACTATATGAACGCCTTTCTAAATAATGAGTGACTGTTTTTTGATACAACAACTGGTCTAGTAAATTTTAAAGCAGTGAATGCATAAGAGTCAACGAGGATGCCAAACATTAAAATGGATTTTTAAGGGTACAATATGCTTTAATGAAAGCATAGGGGCACGCTAGGAGTAGTGATGAACCGAACACCCCCATGTTCGGTTCGTATTCGAACATTCGAACGGCCGAAAAATTTTAATTCAAACTTAATGCAAGTGAATGGGGGGGCGAACGTTCGAAAATGAATGTCCCCTTTAAGAAGGCTTATACAGGCAGTCCCCGGGTTACAGACAATCCGTACTTACGGACCGGGTCCACAGTTCTCCTAAATGTATGTGTTGGCGGAGACAACGTGGACACAGACCGATGCATGCCTTCGCTGCCCAACCGTACCTCCGCTGGTGTCCCGCCTCCGGTCCCCTGGTCCGTCGGCTTCTTCTCCAATCCGGTCCGGTTGTGGCTCCTCTGCCCCGCCCCCCTGCCTACTCTTCATTTTCAGATTCGAACTCATGTTTGAATCGAACACTCGACTCATCCCTAACTAGGAGTCATTAGATGACACTGGGTACACAGGAAATACACAGGCACTCTAGAAGCTGCCTAGATGATGCATAGACTGAGAGTATGTTAGGGAAGGAGTGAAGTCTCTCTGTTTGCTGGATTGGAACCCAATGGCAGAAAACAATACCAGAATGAGTGTCTAGGCTGAGGTACAAGAAAGGATGATCCAAAATGCGTTGTCAGAGTACAGTCCGCGTCGAGGAAGGCAGCGAGTATCATAAACGAAGAGACAAGCCAGGGGGTCGCTAACCAGGAGATGCAAATAGCAGGGAAGGAAGGCAGGAAACAGGAAATGAGGCATTGTAGCTGCTTTGGGAATGGCAGAATAACTAAGCAACAAGTCTTGGCTCTGGCTGCAATTTAAACCCAGCAGGAGCCAGCGACGCCCACGTTGTATGGGCAACAAGGAAGCCACAGGTCCCTGGGAACCAATGGGACGGCTAGGAGATAAGGAGTGCTCGCAAGGCCCTCCCTGGCAATGATCAGCACCCGAGGCGACTAAGAGGCCACGGCAGAGCCACATGCGCACATCACGCATGCATGCACCCGCAACCTGCCACCGACCGGGCACCAAATCACCCCAAGAAGGACCCCACAATCTCCGACGCCCCTGCCGCACCCCAGGTAAGATGGCACCTCTGGTCCCACGACAGAGTACTCTTATAACTCTGCTAACTGGGAGCACTGGATTCACTAGATGACACATGGACTGGGAGAGCACTTGATGTCACTGGGTGCACTGGATTCACCAGATGAAACATGGACTGGGAGAGCACTTGGAGTCACTGGGTGCACTGGATTCACTAGATGAAACATGGACTGGGAGAGCCATGGAGTCAGTGGGTGCACTGGAGTCACTAGGTGTCATGGGGAATGGGAGCAAACTTGAAGTCACTGGGCTAACTGGAAGCACTGGATTCACTAGTTGACAAACTAGTGGAGAGGGAGAGCACTTGTAGTCACTGGGTGCACTGGATTCACTAGATGACACATGGACTGGGAGAGCACTTGAAGTCACTGGGTGCACTGGATTCACTACATGACACATTGACTGGGAGAGCACTTGTAGTCACTGGGTGCACTGGAGTCACTAGGAGGAGAACTGTCTTTTGATTGGTCACTGCACCGACACACTGGAGTGGAGACCCAACAATGGATCCCGGAAGAGGTGAATGTGACCCGTTCAATTAGCGTGAACTCTTTCTTACACAATTTCTCAAAATACCATAGAAATTTCCAATATATATTACAACCTTGACAAGGACGCATGAAACCCATGTTCGGTATAAATAAAGGTGTAATCTCTGAATGAATATTAATTTGGCGTAAATTTAAAATACAGATTACACATAAAATCAAGAAGAGTGTGAGATAATCACCCAACATGCGCCACAACCCATCAGAATGCTGATTTTGTCCTTTTCATGTACGGTAGCCAAAGAATCTGTCCCGTAATTAATGAAATGTGGTGCCATTATCATAGATGAGTTATTAATAGATGCTTCTAATCTGTGTATACAGAGGGCTCATTAAAGGGTTTTTTTTTGTGTGTGTGTCTATTTGAAAATGGCGCATTTGTTCTCCTTTCATATCGCGTACTTAGATGAGGCACGGAAAAGCTTCTTTGAAAAGACACCAGATTACACTTCAGCGTTAAACGGAGAGATAAACTAGATAAGTGAGAACGTCGGCCATTAATGAACTTTGAAAATAAGTGCTGTTTATTAATTCATATTGTCGGAGCTCCAAGAAAACACGACTGAGACTGAGCAGAAGTTACTTTAAAGTGGACTTATTAAAATGTAAATCTGAAGTTTAAGCTCTTTATATTTCCTTCCCTGGTCCCCCCGCCCCCAATAAACTATAACTTTATAACATTACTTATTTTACACCCTGTGATGTCATCACTGGATATGCATCTCTATGCAATGCAGGTAGGTCATGGTTGGTGGAAGGGGTCGGCTGCTGTACATTGCTTCCTGAAGGCATCACAGTACCCTGCCTTAGTACTCCTCTCAGGAGCCCTCAGCCCTGATGCAAGTAGTGACTAGACATTCGTATGAATTTTCCTGAAATTCGTGAATTCGGAAGCATCCGAAATCCGAATTGCAGTTTCCGAATTATATCCGAAATACGAAATTCCGTTAACGAATTTCGGATCCGAATTTCTTTGAAACAGGAACTATTACCCCTGTAAATGAGGTTGAACAACATGACAAGATTTTTTTTTTAATCCGAAATACCGATCCGCTCCTGCTGAGAGTTGCATTACAATACACAGGCAGGAAATATGAAATTCGGATCCGGGATGCGTTAACGGAATTCGTATTTCGGATAAAAAAACAACTACCACATCGACAAAGGTATTTTTGCTTTTTAACTTCATTATAACGAATGTTTGTACAGTTACGAAAATGTGCCGAAACTAACGAAAATTCGTATTTCGTACGAATCCGAATTGAGTTTCGGACACGAATTACGAAATAACGGATATTCCGAAACGGAACGAAACGAAATGGAACAAATTTTTTGACGGCGCACAAGTCTAGTAGTGACGTCACTGGTTCCCAGGAGATGAGCGGGTTGCCCTAGCCGGCATGTGCCCTGGCAGGCGTCCCGCCCAGCTTCTGGCAACTAGAAACCTCAGGAGATATGTACGATTCGTTTCGTTCCGAATCAAAATTTGGACATCCGAATGTCCAAATCCCAATGCATCCGAAAGTGTCCAGATCTGAATTTCCATTTCCAAATTTCGGATTCCATCCGAATTTCGTTCAAAAACTAAAAGGAATCAGACATGTGACTTTTCTGGCCAATCAGATGTGTTTTTCGGTTTAATACATCTGAATGTGTCTGAATCCAAATTTTTGTTATGGCAACATGGGAGCCATATACAGTATATACATGTTATAGTAAAGCTGAGGCTCCTAGACTCGAATGGCATTCGGGATCCGAATTTCTGAATGCAATTTGGAAATTCGGATTCTGAATGCCATTCAGGTCCAGGAGCCTCAGCTTTAGTAATATATGTATTTGGCTCACAGACCCAAATGGCATTCGGAAGCTCCCGAATGCAATTCGGAAATTCGAATCCCGAATGCCATTCGGGTCTGGGAGCCATATGCATATATTACTAAAGCTGAGGCTCCCGGACCTGAATGGCATTTGGGAGCTCCCGAATGCAATTCGGAACTTTGGATCCCTAATACCATTCAGGTCTAGGAGATTCAGCCTTAGTATTAGTATCTGTAGATGGTTTTCTGTGGTAGTCATAACGAATATACGCTCGTAAACCCATCCGAAACTAACGAAATTCAAATTTCTTCCGAATTGAATGTCTGATCCGAATCTTGAATTCTGAAATAACCAAATATCCGAACCAAATTTTTCCGCAGCTTACATGTCCAGATCTCAGTGAGCTGGGAGGGACGCCAGCCATAGCTGGGCAGTGCACCACCAGGATACCAGCCAGAATACTATTAGTGTGCACCGCCATCAACCCCACCAAAACATGACCACCAATACCCCACCCCGGCCTCAGACTGCGATTATGCTAAGGACACCCATGTCTATATGGGCCCCCTATTTGGACTTAAATAGGGGGAATCAAATATAAAACAGATTCATAGTTCTGCATGATGTAGAAAATGCATGACAATTCCAGCACTCATTCTATAATGACATCAATGACTCATAGGAACTCTTCCCATTAAACCTCATAAAACAAGCTTAAAGAAAAGATGGTACCTACACCAATTACTGTAATTACTGTCATTTCCCCCACACAGGATTGTGCTGGTTATAAAATGTCAGATCTCTGAATACTCTTGGCTACATTGTTACATTGCCTTGGTTATAAGAGGATGCAGAGGGGTCCGTGGGGCAGTCACTTTGTATTTGCCATAACACCTCTCAGTAAGGTCAGCGCAGTCTCGGATCCCTCTCTGTCCCGACTCATGTAATATGCAGCCAGACCTTCCAGGAACTCTTGTAAGAAGCGTGCGGCAGGATGTCATTAAACATTTCCACCCCTCTGCTCTGTGCTTGGA
>NW_017307430.1:290812-316162 GCF_000935625.1 Nanorana parkeri | reverse complement strand
GGCATACAGCAGAATTGGGGAATGAAAAGCAAAGAAATGCTCTGATATGATGTCATGGAGCCCGGGTGTGAAATGCCAAGCTGGAATTACGGAGGACGTGGAGCAGATACTAACCGGCTGAAGACCTCTATATTACTGTGATATATGCGGCATAGCCAAATGCTATTTTACCAATGCTAGGTCCAATAGGTTTGTGCTGATGCTGGGGAATGCCCCTCGCTTTGTAGAGATTTATTTTCTCTTCCTGTTGCATCTCTGGGACAGGAAGTAAAGGAAAATATCTTTAATGGGACACAGACAGAAAAAAATTAACTGATTGAAAATATATACTGTAAGGATACTGTATGGATACTGTATACTCTGCAGGACACCATGAGCTGTGCATTTCATGATAGACATCATCCTACTCTGTACAGTGTGCTGTACCATCTGCCAATCTTTGTTGTGGTGTACATTGTATATCCCATACCACAATACTCTGTTTGCTCTGCTATTCACTCTATAATCCACTCTAAACATTGTGCTGTATATCACTGCTCCAGTCTATGAGCATTGCTGTACATTCTATACTCCACACTCCCACATGCTGTGTGGTATATTCTATAAACACATCTCCACTCTAGGGGAGAGAGCAAGGAGAGGCAGCCAGGAGAGAGAATGAGTAGAGACAGCCAGGAGAGAGAGCCAGGAGATACAGCCAGGAGAGAGAGCCAGGAGAGAGTGAGGAGAGACAGCCAGGGGAAAGCGAGGAGAGCACACTTCGGGAGAGAGAGAGGAGAGACAACCAAGGGAGAGTACCAGGAGAGACAGCCAGAGGGATGAGCGAGGAGAGACAGCCAGGAAAGAGAAGAGAGAGAGCCAGGGGAGAAAGAGAGGAGAGACAGCCAGCATAGAAAAAGGAGAGACAGCTAGGAGAGAGAGTGAGAAGAGACAGTTAGAAGAGAGAGTGAGAAGAGACAGTTAGAAGAGAGAGTGAGAAGAGACAGTTAGAAGAGAGAGTGAGAAGAGACAGTTAGAAGAGAGAGTGAGAAGAGACAGTTAGAAGAGAGAGTGAGAAGAGACAGTTAGAAGAGAGAGTGAGAAGAGACAGTTAGAAGAGAGAGTGAGAAGAGACAGTTAGAAGAGAGAGTGAGAAGAGACAGTTAGAAGAGAGAGTGAGGAGAGACAGCCAGGGGATAGAGAGGGAGTCTGCCAGGAGAGAGAGCAAGGAGACACAGCCAGAGGAGAGACAGCCAGGAGAGTGTGCCCTTCAAGACATATCTGTACCCTGTGTTTCAGACACCTCCATGCTCCCAGAGTCCCTCTGTGTCCAGTGCCTCCTTCATGCAGTCAAGTTGGAACACCAGGACCCCGTGGTTGCCCTTGTCTGCATGGCATTGTGACATCTTGTGTCCAGGTTTCAGCTGACCTGAAACCTGGATACAGCACATACAGGACTCAAAACCCGGACTGTCTGGATGAATCACGGACAGATGGCAACCCTATGAGTTGTCAAACACTGGATCATATATATATCACTACAGTCCCTCCTATACCCATAGCTGGCACACTGCTGCTACCCAGTGGAAGCCATATTTACATTTCATTACATATGCAGGTTCTGCTCCATCCTTACTAGTGCTTCATCAGTGACAAAGGTCTGGGTCAAGGAAATCCAAGAACCAGGAGAACACCCACACATATAGCTAGAGAACCTGCAACCTCTATCCAGCTAGCGGGTTCTTGTATGGTAACAGGACCCCAGTGCTGTAAGGGGAGCTCCAAGTTCAGGGGTGTGACTAATTAAACGTCAGAGAGCAGATTCACATAATGAGATTAATTCCGGCAGATCAATATTTGTCTTTTCTGCCTAATGACTTCAAAAACATCTTTGACGTTTTATTGTTGTGTATAAATCAAGCTCATATTTACAACCGTTAATTAGAATATCAGCCCGGAGACACGCGGTGGGCGGGACAACTCCATCTTCCTATATATCGTCTTTCTCGGAGATGTGTGCGGGGTAATTATTTTCCCAGCCCGGGTCCTTCTACAGTATTAAGATTAAAGATTCCCTTTCCAGTAAGATTGGCCCTCAGCATCGATGTCTGTCTTTCATTATCTTTTACAGCGCGACCGACGTGACGAGCATGACTGAAGCAGAAACAAGCTGGATGGTGAAATAAATCTGCGGGGGTCTCCGGGCCGCGGTGGAACTACAACTCCCAGCATAACCAGAGTGCTTAGAGCAAGATTCATGGTATAATCTGAACCTGCAGCAAGCCTGATTTCTGGGGGATGACTGGCAGCTTCAGTGCAGATACAACGACAGAACTATTCTGTAGTGACGTCGAGGACGGAGGGAGAAACTAGTGTGCACTGCGGAGGACACGGGAGATGTAACCTCCCAGAAATCTTGACTCCCCAGCACATTTTTTAGGACGATTCCCCTTTAAAGGAGTAGCTTTTGGTGCTGCGGACAGAGGAAGAGATATAGAGAGTCTACTTTACAGGCAGCCACTCTATTTGAATTTGCAGATCAGCCACGGGATTGCTTTAAAGTAGAGTAAGGCTCCGTTCACACTTCGGCGTTGCGTGAACGCACACCAAAGTCTGTGCATTGGGATTGTGCGTTCATGCAATGCTAATAAAACACATGGCATGCTTGGGGTATTGTTACTTGTTAATAGTACCCCAAACACAAAGTAGAAAGAATAGGTTACCAGCACTCAAAATGATTTCAAATAGATAAGTCCTTTTTATTGGACATACGTGTCACAATAGTCAAATAGCCTTTTAACGTTTCGGGGCCACGCAGGGTCCCTTCCTCAGGGCAAAAGATGTGACAATGTGATGGTGTCCACACACCACATATATACCCCATAATGTGAACCAATTATCAATAGACACTCCCCCAGTGATGTCAGAATGGCGGGAAAAACACCATTTAAAAAAATACATAGACATGTTTAAAAAGCACACATATATACTATCCATGTTACTCACAGTTTGTTACCTCCAATCTGAGGTTTAGAGTGGTAGCTGTGGCGGTGTAATGTCAGTCATCATGGCGATCTGTTGATAATGTAGAAGATGTGAGGCAATGTTGCGATCCGGTGTCCTTCTGTGGTATACACAGCGTTGCCTTCTGTCCTGGTTAGACGCATACGATAGACGTAATTTGTAACCAGGGTGATGGGGAGATACAATTCTTCACGATTCTAGTGCGCATGCGCCAGCCGTGAATATCGGCAGAGTGTGGAAAGAGCAAGCGTACAGATATTAGCGTTACACAGGCACAGCACCATAACCTCAGAGTGGGGAAATAATATAATCCCATACAGCATTTGGATCGAACTCTATACAGGAAAACAGGTATTAGGAATATGCATAAACCAGTAAGAAATTTTTTTTACCCGTTCCAGGACTATGTGTCAAAGTGTGTGCATGGCGTGTAGTTTGGCGTGCATTCACGGAACACTTAGGGGGTTATTGACGTAGGAGCCGAAGGATCCAACCATAGCTTCGGCTGATCCTTCGGCTCTCTTCGGCCGCCGGATGCTGTATAGGCTGTTCACTATGACCCGTACAGCAGCCGAGCGGCCCAGCCGAGCCAAAGGCATATGCTTCGGCTCGACGGAGTCGAAGTGACAGGCGAAGCGGGGCGAATGGCCTGCTGAAGGCCGGCCTTTCCCCCCAGCCAGCCATAATCTCACAGCTGGCTCCGCCCAGTTGTAATGGCAGGTCAGCATCCCCAAATGACCTGGGGATGCTGAACTGTCATTAAACAATAACAACTGGGCGATGCTGGCCGTGACATCACAGCCAGCTCCGCCCAGTTGTTATTCATTTACCGGGACCTGCTAGAAGACTCTAATAGGTGCCGTGCCAATAGGAAACAGTTGGGGGAGCTATGAGCACTTTTGTTAAAAATCTTCACTTGTTTAACCGCTTCAGGGCTGCAATAGATATATAAATGGTGGTAGCCTTAAGTGGCTATACCAAAATCATGGCTGGAGCAGTATAATTTTTTACAGTTGGCTCCTGGCTATCTGGCTATCACATACAAGGGTTTGGGTGGCTACAGAGCCATCCAATTGCTTGTATGAATTCATCTATCCCAGGCTCCCCTGTCGCTTTTGTGGGCCTGGGACTGGCACGGAAGGTTTGTGTACCTCGATCAGAGGGAGATCAGCACACTTTCAGCAGCTGAACTCTCCTCTGATCACTGAAACCAGAAGTTACATTTATTTCATCACTTCTGGATTCGTACTTGAACTCGTCCAAATTCTCCTGATACCGGAACTCCCGCTATCAGGAAGTTACGTGGCAAGTCATTACATGTCGCCCGGCTTCCTGATTGGCCAGGAAGCCGGCTCCATGCTCTCTTCTCACCAGGAAGCATGGAGCTGGCTTTCCAGCCAATCAGGAAACCAGGGAGGCTAGTAATGACTCGCCCCCGGCTTCCTGATTGGCTGTGAAGCTAGCTCCATGCTCCCTCGTCACTTGGCGATAAGGGAGCATGAAGCCAGCTTCCCGACTCCCCACCCTGAATGGGACTTCTGGTATCAGTATTCAGTATCGGAGAATACCGCAAAGCTTGTACTCAATACCGAAAAAACGGTATTGGTGTACCCCTACTGTTAACACTAAATTGATGAGCGAGAAAGTTTTTAAAACGTTGACTATTGGGCAATTTCGGGTATTAATACATGTCCCAAAAAATTATTTAAAATTAATTTTAGTACGTTGCTGCATAACTGAATAAATGTCAGTCGAAGTACCTCAGCACTGAATACTAAAAAATGGCTGGGACAGGAAGAGGGTTTAACACCGCAGTACTTATGGGGTTAAATAATGACTAAATGATCACCAAATAAACTGGCCCATGGTAAAAATGTGGCCCATAAGGGCTAAACAGTGACAATAGTTGAAGTGGTTCAGGAGCGGCCCGTCTCCTCTGAGCGCCCGGCAGTGGCGGCTGGGATGAACTTCCTCACGCGCCCAACACATTTTTGTGTTTTCAGCTCCCTTTACAAGCTGCGGGGAGGAGGACAGATAAAGGATCTGCATTGGAAGTCCAATTATCCTTTAAGCTGCTTGAAGATGGATTGCCCCTTTAACATCCTATGCTATCTTAATGTATCATTTGACTATTTTTGGTGTCAGTCATTGCTATCTTGCAGCGCACGGCATTCCATTGCCAGCTCTCATAAGCACCGAACGCATCAAATCAAAGGCTTGATGAATCCTGTCTGTCTGTCTATTTACTTAATGATACATTGTGCCGTAGCCATATTATTATTGTCTGCTACAGTAGCGGCGCGGCTAATTAATGTAATAGGCCGGTTTATTTCATATTCAGGAGCTGCTCTTTTTTTTCCCTGCATTACTGTGGCGCAGAAACAATTTGGACAGTTTTCGAGTGAGACTATTAAGGTTCTAATGATCCTTTGAATTTGTTTGAATGTGCACACGATGGCATTGCGGAGTCAACCTAAAGTTTAGCTCGCTTTCAGCTTAAAAAGGAACGTACCGTGAGATGCGCTCACAAATCCCGTGAACTGAAAAGAACGCCATTAAAACGGTCGTCAGCAGCCATTTAATTGCCTCTGGAAAGGGTTCTGTGTCTCTTAGATTGTGCAGGAGCGGAATTTAAAGGGCAGCTTCGGCCAGATGGCTAACTGTACAGCCATAGAGCGTTTCATAGGTGCTGCTGAAAGTGGCAAAAGATTTGTGACGTTAAGCAACATGCTGCTTCAAATGAATATGGAGGTACGCCCAATCTAAATGTATTCATTGTGGTCACTTGTGCACTACACTGACCACCAATGTAAAGGGTAATTTCTATACAACACTGACAACCAGGCCAGATTTACTCTCTCTGCTGCCCCAAGGCCGGGTTGATCAATGCGCACCCCCCCCCTCCATGGAGAATGGCAGACCTGCAGGCTGCATACAAGTGATCACCTGTACAGAACAAGCAGTGGCTTCACTGCTGTACATTTAGCTCTGCTTGCCCAAAGCAGGGCTAAATGTAGAAAACAACTACCTGCCCGGCGCCCAGAACTGCATGTTCCAGGCATCGGAAGTTAGAAATTCCACACCCCTGCTGCCCTTCTACTCCCTGCTGACCCAAGGCCGGGCCTTGGTTGGCCTTGTGGGCACTACGGCCCTGCTGACAACTAAGGGGGCACTTCTCTACTGACCACCAATGTAGGGGGTATCTTCTACACTGACCAAAGCCTCCAATGTAAGTGGTAACTTCTACACTACACTGACCACCAATGTAAGGGGTCCCTTCTACACTACACTGACCACCAAAGTAAGGGGTCACTTCTACACTACACTGACCACCAATGTAAGGGGCCACTTCTACACTACACTGACCACCAATGTAAGGGGTCACTTCTACACTACACTGACCACCAATGTAAGGGGTCACTTCTACACTACACTGACCACCAATGTAAGGGGTCACTTCTACACTACACTGACCACCAAAGTAAGGGGTCACTTCTACACTACACTGACCACCAAAGTAAGGGGTCACTTCTACACTACACTGACCACCAATGTAAGGGGTCCCTTCTACACTACACTGACCACCAAAGTAAGGGGTCACTTCAACACTACACTGACCACCAATGTAAGGGGTCACTTCTACACTACACTGACCACCAAAGTAAGGGGTCACTTCTACACTACACTGACCACCAAAGTAAGGGGTCACTTCTACACTACACTGACCACCAATGTAAGGGGTCCCTTCTACACTACACTGACCACCAAAGTAAGGGGTCACTTCAACACTACACTGACCACCAATGTAAGGGGTCACTTCTACACTACACTGACCACCAATGTAAGGGGTCCCTTCTACACTACACTGACCACCAAAGTAAGGGGTCACTTCTACACTACACTGACCACCAATGTAAGGGGTCACTTCTACACTACACTGACCACCAATGTAAGGGGTCCCTTCTACACTACACTGACCACCAAAGTAAGGGGTCACTTCAACACTACACTGACCACCAATGTAAGGGGTCACTTCTACACTACACTGACCACCAATGTAAGGGGTCACTTCTACACTACACTGACCACCAAAGTAAGGGGTCACTTCTACACTACACTGACCACCAATGTAAGGGGTCCCTTCTACACTACACTGACCACCAAAGTAAGGGGTCACTTCAACACTACACTGACCACCAATGTAAGGGGTCACTTCTACACTACACTGACCACCAATGTAAGGGGTCCCTTCTACACTACACTGACCACCAAAGTAAGGGGTCACTTCTACACTACACTGACCACCAATGTAAGGGGTCACTTCTACACTACACTGACCACCAATGTAAGGGGTCCCTTCTACACTACACTGACCACCAAAGTAAGGGGTCACTTCAACACTACACTGACCACCAATGTAAGGGGTCACTTCTACACTACACTGACCACCAATGTAAGGGGTCACTTCTACACTACACTGACCACCAAAGTAAGGGGTCACTTCTACACTACACTGACCACCAATGTAAGGGGTCACTTCTACACTACACTGACCACCAATGTAAGGGGCCACTTCTACACTACACTGACCACCAATGTAAGGGATCACTTCTACACTACACATAGCACCAATGTAAGGGGCCACTTCTACACTACACTGAACACCAATGTAAGGGGTCACTTCTACACTACACTGACCACCAATGTAATTTGGCACTTCTATACTCAATATCAATATCAGGAGTCAGTTCTATGCTATGCTAACCACTAATGCACGGGGTTACTGCTGCACTGACCACCAATGTAAGGATCACTTCTACACTACACTGACCACCAATGTAAGGGGCCACTTCTACACTACACTGACCACCAATGTAAGGGGTCACTTCTACACTACACTGACCACCAATGTAATTTGGCACTTCTATACTCAATATCAATATCAGGAGTCAGTTCTATGCTATGCTAACCACTAATGCACGGGGTTACTTCTGCACTGACCACCAAAATTAAGGATCACTTCTACACTACACTAACCACCTATGTAAGGGGCGACTTTTACACTACGCAGACCACCAATGTAAAAGGGTAATTTCTATACTACACTGACAAGGTGGCACGTCTATGCTGACCAACAATGTAAGTTAATTCTTCTACAATCACCACAATTTTTACTTACTAGGTTTCTTTTCTGGCTATTATTATTATTATTATTATTATTATTATTATTATTTTTATTACTGGACACACTAAGCTGTAGTTATAGTAATTGTTAATCGGGATTCATTGACACCCCAAAACTATTTCACAGGTTTCTCCATCGTGAAAAGGTCGAGAGAGACTGCTTTAGAGTGAGGACCACCCCACTTTGCAGAGATGCCCCGATGAGGCAGTGTATCTTTCACACATGTGCAACAAAAACAACCTTTCGTTTTACAAGTGTATCTGAACACAGGAACAAAAATTGCATATATGGCAGCTTACCTGTCCTTAAATGTGGTGGCTGCTTTAGTTTTCTTTTTTCATGCTGTTTCCCACTACTTTCATCTGGTGAGTTTGCCAGTAACACACTTCCTGTCCTAGGGTGACAACCAGGACCGTCCCCTTAATGAAGCCGCCTGAGGCTGTTGCCTTAGGTGGTATCTCTTTGGGTTACATGGGGGAGCTGCTGCACGATGCGCCTGCCGCCCCCTTTCCGGGCAGAGCATCCCAGGTTGCTAAGAGCCAGGCCGGGAGATGTGTAAATGTCATACATATTTCCCCGCCCAGCTCTTAGCAACCTGGGATGCTCTGGCCAGTGTCCCGCTCAGCTCCTGGCAACCAGTGAGTTAAAAAAAAAGCAACAAACAATGCCATGGACTTATGGTTGCCCCTTTATATCTGGCAACCTGTGATGCCGAAATCAACTGCAGAGCCCAGCACAAGGAAAACAATTCTTGCACGTGCAAGGTATGTGCTTGTGATGCTGGATTCAACACATTGATGGATAATGGCTGAAGAAGATGAATCACATTCATATGGGGCACAGTGGCTTCAGTGAGGCTGCTCTCAGCACAAACAGTGTACCCCCAAACTGGGGGAGCCCAAAACTTTGGAATGCATGTGTAAAAAGTCCAATGTGTGTGCCAGACTACAGAACCGAGATATCAGAGGGGGGAAATGCCATTTCTCTAAGAAAGGTTTCTGTAATCCTTTAATCCCTCTGCATATTCTTTAGAAAATGCCGGATATTCTTACCTGCTCTCTTCCTCTTTTTGCATTATTTTTGAAGCTGTGAAGCATCACCTGACTCGCTGTCTGTATAATACTTTATTCTTTGACACATCCGTGTAAAAATATTCTAAATAAAAAGAAATCAATATTCATGAACACATGTCAGGACATTAGAAAAGCGAGGTTGGTGTCTGCGGAAAGATTTCCAATAGCAAGAGGTTTCAAGTTGGGATAAATAAGATGTTTTGTTTAGGTGATGGAAAGGAAAGAGAGGCAAGGGAAGGGATTGAAAAAAAGGAAGGCAAAGCAAAGACAGGAAACTGAATCAAAGGATGGGAAGGGAAAGTAAAGCAAAAGAAAGGAAAGGAAGGGAGGGGAAAGAAAGTAAACAGAATGAAATAAGGGCATAGAAAAAGGAAAGGAAAGGAAAAGAAAGGAAGGGAAATGAAATGAAAAGGAAGAGAAAGGAAAGACATTAAACATTATAAAAGGAGGGGAAATTAAAGAAAGAGAAGGCAAAGACAGGAAACAGAATAGAAGGAGGGGAAGGGGAAGGAAGGGAAAGGAGAGGACGGGATGGGAAATACAGGAAACAGAATAAAAGGAGGGGAAGGGAAAGGAAAGACAGAAAACAAAATGAAAGAAAGGCAAGCAAAAGGAAGAGAAATGAGACAGTAAACATTATAAAAGAAGGGGAAAGGAAGTGAAGTGAAGGCAAAGACAAGAAGCGGAATAGAAGGAGGCAAAGGGAAAGGAAAAGGAGAGAAAGGAATGGAGAGGATGGGAAGGGAAAGACATGTAGGCGGGGTTCACTCTTGGGGTGTTGCGTGTGTGTTCCCTTTGGGTTGGCTCTGGTAACCCCGTGTATGCAACTTGACACCAGGCACCCCACGGTCAGGGGCCTCGGCTCTGGCCTCGTGCAAACAACTTCCACCGTGTAGTACTGCGCACACAGGGCCTCATGGCTTCTACCGCCTCTGCGGTATTCGGCGCTTCCTCCCCCATGTCGGGTGCCGTTCATCTGTATCATATATATCTGTGATACAGATTAGAGAGAGAGAAGAACAGCCCAGGTGCGGCCCAGAGTCCACGACTTACTTCGGCCAAAGGCCCACTGGCAAATATCAGTCAGTCTTACAGCTCCTCACTATTCTTTGGAATCCTATCCTCGTCAGTCCTAGCTCGCTGGTTTCCCCCTCCAGGGGAAACTGGGGAATCTCTATAGCTCTACATAGTCCTAGGCCTGGTCCTGTCCTTCCCATGGACCAGCCTATGTTTTATAATCAGTCTCCCTCCGGAGACTCTGCATACAGTGTTAGACTTCTCCTGTACTCTCCTGAACAGAACTGAACTGAACTCCTTCCCCTCTCGGGCCTATAAATCAACTCTCCTGGGACACAGAGTCTCCCCAGGCCAGAGCTACATCTATCTCCAGGGCACCATGGGGGCATCTAGTGGCCATTGGCCATACTGCACCTACCTACAGACAGGCAACAGAATGAAAGGAGGCGAAGGGAAAGAAAAGGAGAGGAAGGAAAAGGAAAGACAGAAAACAGAATGAAAGAAGGGCAAGGAAAAGGGAAGGAAAGGAAAGGTGGGTAAGGAAGGAGCAGGCAGGAGAGGAGGGAAAGTGGGCAGGAGAGGAGTGTGGAAAAGAGAGTAGAGGAAAGTGGAGGAAACGAGAGGGGAAGAGGCTAAGGAGTAGCAGAGAGGGAAGAAAGAAAGGCGAGGCAGCAGAGGAGAGAGTATGGAAGGGGAAGAGAGGAGAAAAGAGGAGAGGAGGAAAGGAGAGGCAGAGAGGGAAGGAAGGGGGGGGGTGGCAAGAAAGGAGAGAAGATGGAAGTGGAAGAGAATAGGGCAGGAGAAGAGTGGAGGAAATGGGAAAGGAAAAGAGGAAAGGGAGGGAAGGAGGGCGGGAGAGGAGGAGAGGAGAAGGGATAGAAGGGGAGGAGATGAGAAGAAAAGGAAGGAGATGAGAGAAAAGGAAGAAAGAAAAAGAAAAGAAGTCAATAATCGTAGGGTAGAAAGGAAAGAAGATAACTGAATTAAGGAAGAAAGGCAGGAAAAATAAAGAGTTTCAGTGACCACACTTCTGTCAGACCCGGGCTCCTCTAGAGCTATGAAAGGGACGGTTAATTCTCCAGAAACTTTCTTTTAAATTGTTATCTGCTCATATAGGAAAACCTTAAGTTGAATTAATGAAGTATGACACATATTTTTATGCTCCACCAGGCTTACATAGATTTTAATAGTCTTTGTATTATATCGCCGATATTATACAGCAGGACAGAGATTTAAATCTCTGAAAAAAGATGGGAACAATTTTCCAAGACAAGTTAACGCTTAAATTTAAATTGCACCAATACATTATGCCTCGTTCGATAGTATTGCCTTAATGTTACAATAAAAGAAATTCATATCATTTTCTCTAATGTATTTTTGATGCTTTTTAAATTATACCATCGCAAGTTACAGAATGTACCTAAACCACAATATGGGAGATAATGAGGAATGTGCTACTTCAAATGATGAGCAAGAACAAATAAAAACTATTGTTTGATCACAAACAATCCAGAAGTACATCCATAATTCCTGCGTAGAATATCTCAGCGGAACACGTCTGACGGGAAGTTAGTGTTTGCTGACTCTGTAAGCTGTAGCTCATAGAATTTATTATCAGCTGCAAATTCTGATGCATAAGTAACCATTTCAAAGAATTATTAATATAGATGGAGGAAAAACGTGCAGGTCACGGGTAGATAACAGAAAAAGAGAGAGAGAGGTTTGTGAAGTGGATTTGTCATCCCAACATCGCTGTGCTAAAAAAAAATCATAAGAAGTACCTGGATTTATATGTTTAAAGCTCAGTCTTGCAGAGTTGTACCGGCTCCTCTCCTGGACTGAAAGTGCTTCCTATGATGTCACTGCACACTGCAAGCTTCTAACAATGTGCATTAGAAGCTGCAACAAGTCAGATGCGGCCCACCTCATCATGCTGGCTGGGGGATATCCTGCAACTCGGGCTTTACTGCATCTTGAATGGGCATGCATCAGCTGCACGTCCATATAGGCAGAGATCCATGCTGTCCTGCACTCCCATCGGCAATGGTGTCCCTAGCCTTTTTGCTGCTAGAAGTAGTGGGGGCACATGCCAGCTTTTAGCAACCTGGGATAGTCTTGCCAGCGTCCCACCCAGTTCATGTCACTGATTGCCAGGAGCTGGGCGGGATGCTGGCCAGAGAGTCCCAGGTTGCTCCTCCATCTTTCTGCCTGGCTTTTAGCAACCTGAGATGCTCTGGCTGGAAATGGGGTGGCAGGCACACTGCAAACATTGAACCATGCCACTCTGCCTGCTGCCCCCCCCCATGTGACCCAAAGAGATGCCGCATGAGGAAACAGTCTCAGGCTGCAAATCAACAATACTGCCTCCAGCCAGCTCTGGCTGCTTCTCTATACTAGTAGGAAAACATCTCAATGTCATTTTGCTGGGACTGTCAGACACCCAGGGCAGCCAGAAGAACCCCTGAAACTCTGCAGTCACTTTAGGAGTTAGTGGTAGTGCATGACAGCACACTGCTGCAGCACTGTTGCCACCGTGTGCTCTGAAAGATAGCCTCAAGCAGTCAAAGCAAATGGGAAACCAGGGCTCAGCAGTAGGATAGCTGCGGTCCAAAGGTGGCTGAGAAACGCTGCCTTGGATGATCTCACACTGCACATATAGAGCTATTAGGATACAAAACAGGAGTGCCTAAGCATAGGAAGTGCACTGATATCAAGAGTGCCTAGGCACAGGAAGTGCACTGATATTTTGCAGGAGAAATACAAGGCAAAACTTAATTTAAAACTTAAACAAAACTTAATTTGTTCCACGATTCTGGTCGCGCACCGAATTGGTTGCGAACTGAATCAAACTGTGGTCAGACCACAATCTCGACTAGAGGAAGCCACGACAAGTGTCAGAGCAGGGAAGATGGCTGCGGTTGTGTTCGTCCCCCGATGCGGAGTTAGCGAACGGAAGTAAAATTTTGCAGATCTCCATGTTCGGGAACAGAAGCGTTCGTGCACCTGTGTTGCGATATATCTTAGTGGACTTTTTCAGACACACATAGATTTGCAATAGAGACGGAGGTTTTGTTTGTTTGTTGATAGGAAACTGGGTTCATACAATGGAAGGTGCCACCTAAACAAACCAAACTGTTTTTTCACAATGGTGTGGCTTGTCCTGTATTGATTCGCATCACAATGGGATAGTGATCGTAAACAGTGACACCTAGCCTGGTCAAGACTCAAATCAAACCTTTACTACTGATGGCAATTTATAGTACAACGCTGCCACCTAGAGGTGGGTACGTGAAATGCATTGTATTGCATTTTAGATAAAGGTGAAAGGGGGCGGCGCTTCCAAAGTGTGTGGCCAGTTTCTCTCAATAAAAAGCCAGTAGCTGAAAGAAGGACAGCACTTCACAAGACGAGGGCTTCACAGGAGGGGACAGTACGAGGGCGCTTCACAAGACAAGCGGACTTGCTTCAAGACCAGGACATACTGTACAAAGGAAGCCATTTTCCTAGGCCGAGAAGTCCTGTTCATCACGGAATTTGTGGAGCCTGCAGCCTGAGCTAAGTACATTTTCAGTGTTTCCCCTCCTAGAAATCATACATGTACTAGAAGAAAGTGTAGTGAATGTGAATGTTTGTAGCAGCCTGTCTTGTTGATGTATGTGTTTGCTTTTACTGTAACTAAGTTTGTACACGCAGCATTTTCGCCAAGTAAAGTACTTTTAATGCTACTGGGTCAGTTTCCTTGAAGTTTACTGCAAGAACAGACAACAAATAGAAATTAAAGTTTTGCCAAGCTTTACAGCTGGGCTCATTCTTGGGATAAGCTTTACATCTCTGGGATTTGTAGTCCAGAGCATTACAGCACCCAGGTACCACTGTACTACTTAGTCACAATTAACATTTCCGAATGTTCCACAACACAGCAAATCTTCTCCTTTTGAGTTCAGGTCTACTTTATGGGTGTCAAGAAGGTTCAGCAGGGCAGTATTTTTCCATGAAGGGCAATGAACCAGTTGGTCTTTTTTGGCTGTTAATCTTCTAAGTTTCCATGTACTGAGCTATACAGCAGCAGGTTCCATGCACAGTTGGCCAAGGGACATAAGGGTACGGTTTACTTAAATCTACCTAGTTTCCTAAAATGGGAGGTCATGCCTTTGTTTTTTGAATTTTTGGAAGTGTGGTTATGCTGTTCCCTAAAAAAAATAAATAAATAAATAGTTTGACAAAAGAAAACAGTGTTTCAACTCAGCGCCTACGACCAATAATAAAGAGAAAGTCCCAGTTAAACACTTTGCATCGTAAATTTTACTTCCAGCCCAGGTAATACGTGTTAAAAAAAACAAACTTTATCTATAAAAACAATTATCAGGAGTTTCCAGAGCAGGAACGCTCTCCCCATCCCCGGGATGAAATCTCTTTAAGTTTACTTCAGTTTAAATTGAGCAGTAAACTTGCAGCTGTGTTCTGCTAATGTTCAATAGCCCATGAGATTTTATCTCCGCTCATTTGTCAATTTCTATCACTCGCCACTCAGATAAAAACCCAAGGCCATTAGCTGTCATTTTTTTTGTTGTGACAGGGCACAACTTTTTACAATGAAAGGCCAAAACTTCTCCTCTGCAGTTTATTAGGTTCTGAAACGGCCAGTTACAATTCTGCACCGGGAGACGAAGATATATAACGGGGAGGTCGGCGATGCCGGGTGTCAAATGGAGGTCAGTGAAAGTCAAGTTTTTAAGAATGTATCTAATACAAATGGAACAGATTGCCCAGATCGGTCCAAAGGTGTCCTAAGTGGTTGGACATGCAGATACAATTTAGGCGGCCTCAGGCACAGCTGTCTGTTGTCAGTTATATAAAGGGGGTACTCTTGGATCATCGGGGTGGACATATCTATGCCAATATCAGCCTAATATGGCTCATTCTCTAATAAGCCTGTATCACGGAGCAACAATGGTCAAATTCAGAGTGTTATTGACATTAACTAATAATAACAGTACCAGCATGGTACTGCCCCCTTCCTGGCGTGACCATAGTATTTTCTCTGCCTGAGGCTGGGGGGTGCTGGTGGTGCATGCTAACCTAACCCAGTCGGGGGGGGGGGCGGTGCTGGTGGTGCGTGCTAAACCAGGGAGGTGCTGGTCGCGCACACAATACCCGGGTAGGGGGGCCTCTGCATCATCTCCCTGCCCCACTCTGGCTCCAGCTGTGGCACTGGCCGGTATCCCATCCAGCTCTAATGTCACTGGTTGCCAGGAGCTGAGCAGGGCACTGGCCAGAGTGTTCCAGGTTGCTAAGAGCTGGGTGGGGAGTTTTGAATGGCCCTCGCAATCTGGACCACTGTGGTGGGAAGAGGGGCAGCAGGCATACTGGGCTGACATTGTGGTTTTAATTGAAACTGTTACATTTTAAATACTTAGTTTCATCACAGTCCTATTTTATTTTTTTCTAATGATGTATTTTAATTCTCCCCCGCCGATTTGAAACTCCGTTCGCTAACCTCATTTTGGTAATATGTATGAATTATTGTGACTCGTGTAGGTATTCATTTATAAAGCTGTCTAATTGAATCCCTCCAGGGGAACGCAAAGAGGACTTGCCATTACCGGGAATCCCAAATCATTCTTGAGTGAAAGGGACACGCGGGGCTCCCGACGGCAGGTCTGCGGGATAAAGAGTCGAGCCTTCACTCCTGATCAGATCGCAACACAAAGCACGCCAACAGTCACAGAGCAACAAAGGAAAGTGGATGACGGCACAAAAGGATCCGATAACTTTTATCAGAGAAACAGAACATTAAAGCTGAACTCCGCCATTGCCTTCAGTCTTATATCTGACCTCCATCCTTCCCTTCAGTCTTATATCTGAACTCCGCCATTGCCTTTAGTCTTATATCTGACCTCTGTCCTTCCCTTCAGTCTTCTATCTGACCTCCGTCCTTCCCTTCAGTCTTCTATCTGACCTCCGTCCTTCCCTTCAGTCTTCTATCTGACCTCCGTCCTTCCCTTCAGTCTTCTATATGACCTCCGTCCTTCCCTTCAGTATTCTATCTGACCTCCGTCCTTCCCTTCAGTCTTGCACAGTTGTATCGGCTCCTCTCCTGGATTGAAATGGCTTCCTCTGATATCACTGCACACTGGGAGCTTCTCACAATGTGCATTAGCAAGTCAGATAGAGCCTGCCCCATTTCCTGGTTAGGGGAAATCCAGCATCATCTAGAGCTTTCCGTCCCAGCCTGATTGTCCCTGGCCCTCTCGAGAGGAGTACTGAGGCTGTGATGTTTTCAGGAAGCTATGTACAGCACCCTGCCGGCCCCTTCCACCATCCATAATCTGCCTACATTGCATAAGGCAGTCTTTATGCAAATTCAACCTGCCTAGGAACGCTCACTCCTGCAGGCTGGCATCCACCTATTTTTTACATTTGCATAACTCCCCCTAAGAGCCAGCCTACTGCTTACATCAGAGTTCTTGGGAGGAGCAATGAGGCAGGGATCTATGAACAGCACCCTGCCTACCCACTCACCTGCACTTTACAGAGGAACACAGAGACCCAGTGATGACATCACTGGGACTAAAATAAGGTATGTAATGAAAACAGAAATATTTTATTTAAAATAAAAATCATACTGATGAAGGGATAGGGAAGAATTGTAAAGGTAAAATATAAGAAGATTAAGCTTTCAGCAGAGCGTGCATTGATTCCTTTTTACAAATTGTGGCAGGTAAAACATAGCAGGAAGACGTGGGAAGACGCATACATGAAATATTCTCCTTCCTCTTAGCTGGAAGCTGCTTCATTCAGAATATTTATGTCGGTTATATGTCCCGGCACGTTCACTCTTTCCATGTTTTGCCAACAGCCATCTAAGACACAAGCACGTGTTAAGTGGGGGGGACACGGTAGTCCGCTGCTGTCTACAAAGCGGTTCACCTACAGGAGGATCTGCATATCAAACACTGACCCTTGTAGCAAAAGGTCCCCTTACATCAGGTGCAATGTTCTGTTCTCATCTCCTGTGGCCGAGGTTTATTCTTGTTGTATATAATCATCTCAACAAATGCCAGAGGCAAATGAAACGGGTCGGGAATGGAGACCGGCGGCAACCAGCTTCCTAAAAACTAGGGATGCACCAATACCAGTTTTTCAGGAACGAGTACGGATACCGATACCAAACACCGATACCAGAAGTCCCATTAACTACCTCCCGGCCAGCCGCTGTGTATACACGGCCTGCCGGGAGCTTCTTGGATGTAACTGGGCGTGTATACACGTCCTGTTACATCCGCCCGCTCGCTGAAAAGAGGCAGCGATGCCCGTTAATATACAAGCGATCCGCCGGCTATAGAGCCAGCGGATCGCTTGTATGAAGCCCCGAGACGTGCGCCCCCCCCTCCGCGGCTCTCCCCCTCCCCCCCTCCCGCTGTCAAGCTGGTCCCGGGCTCCGGTGTGAGCCCGGGACCAGCATAGTGCCTCTGTCACAGGGGATCAGAGGGAGCTCGGTACACGAGCTCCCTCCGGTCCCCTCTCCGCTGTCAGAATGCGGAAGTGTTGTATATTACATCACTTCCGCATTCTTGTGTCACTCTCCAGCTTCAGATGCTGGAGAGAAGCTGATGAAGCAGATCTCTGCTTCATCAGCTTCTTCAGGGGGGTCCTAGGTGACATTAGGGGTCTTGGAGACCCCCTGATGTCTCCATAAAGAGGACCTGTCACCTCTTTTGCTATCACATAAGGGGGTTTCTCAGCCCCCTCTGTGATAGCAATAAAGTTAAGTGGAAAAAAAAAAATAGTACAAAAATTTAAAGTTTCCCCCCCAATTTTTTTAAAGTTACACAAAAAAGAATTAAAAAAAACAATTTTTTTTTTAAAGTCCCCACCCCTACATACACGCATGTAAACATGCGTCAGGTGCGCATACCTGCGAAAACGACGATTGCACCCATTACGCCGCACATGTTACATATCGCCGCGAACGTCGGAATGAGAGCAATAGTTCTAGGGCCATCAATCACTGATAACACTAAACTGATGAGCGGTAAAAGCTTTTAAAGCGTCGCCTATGGCCAATTTTGGGTATGCTAGTTTTTTGCGATTTTGCGAGTGCGCGCAATTTTTACGCTTGACATGTTTGGTGTCTATTTACCCGACGTGACCCCATCTTTTATATTTTACCAAAAAAGTGGGTAATATTAGTTGTTTTATAGCATAATGTAAAAAAAAACGTTTTTTTCTCAAAATTTTCAGTAATTTCTCCTGAATATAGTAAAAAATAAAACCCGCAGTGGTTATTAAATACCACCAAAAGAAAGCTCTATCTGTCCCCAAAAAATTGTATAAAATTAATTTCAGTACAGCGTTGCGTGACGGAATAAATGTCAGTCAAAGTACCGCAGCGCTGAACACTGAAAAATGGCCTGGCCAGGTAGGGGATCTAAACACCTGGTCTTCAAGCAGTTAAGGAAGCCGGGCAGCGTATAATGACTCGCCGCCCGGCTTCCTGATTAGCCAGGAAGCTGTCTCCATGCTCCCTCGTCAACAGGTGACAAGGAAGTTTGGAGACGGCTTTCTGGCCAATCAAGAGGCCGAGGGGGTGGGTAATGGCTCGCCGCCTGAGCTTCCTGATTAGAAAGCTCCCTGACCAATCAAGAAGCCGGGCAGCGAGTCATTACACGACGCCCGGGTTCCTGACTGGCCGGTAAGCTGGCTTCATGCTCGCTCATCACCAATTCATTACCCGCCCCCTGGCTTCCTGATTGACCGGGAAGCTAGCTCCATGTGCCCTAATAACAAGGGAGCATGGAGGCGGCTTCCCGGCCAATCAAGAACCGGGAGGCGTGTAATGACTTGCCGCCCGGCTTTCTCATACCGGAAATTCCGGTATTGGGATATGCATTTGGGCAAATACGTTTTTAAAACAACATCAACATCATTAAAATATCCATCGTGCATAAGATAAACAACTTCCTATAATCCACACAGTCTCTCGGCGCAAGACAGAGCAAATGTTGATGACTCTTTTCTCTTGTATCATAGCAATGGTCTCATCATTTGGAAACTTGATGGTTCAGAAAGTGAAACGCATTGGTGTATATCTCAACGTGTTTCACTACAGTGGAGGGCGGTGTTGCAATCCAGCATGAAGATGTTGCCACCCGATAAAAACATTAGGGGGACCATAGGAGGGAACAGATCCAGGAACGGTACTGGCTGAAGGTGTCACTGTACGCAATATCCTTCCGGTATCCCCTCCAGATAGTGAAGCTGCCCACTAGAAGCCACTGTCGTAAAACGCGTTGAGATATAATCCATCACAGCACTGGACACTTTCTGAAGCATAAGATAAACAACCTGCTATAAACCATACAGTCTATCGGCGCAAGACTGAGCGAATGTTGATGACTCTTCTCTCTTGTATCATAGCAATGGTCTCATCATATAGAAACTTGATGCTTCAGAAAGTGAAACGCTTTGGTTTATAGCTCAACGTGTTTCACTACAGTGGAGGGAGGTGTTGCAATCCAGCATGAAGATGTTGCCAACTGATAAAAACATTAGGGGGACCATAGGAGGGAACAGATCCAGGAACAGTACTGGCTGAAGGTGTCACTATGTGTGATTTCCTTCCGGTATCCCCTCCCAGGTGGTGAGGCTGCCCACTAGAAGCCACTGTAGTAAAACGCATTGAGATATAATCCATCACAGCACTGCACACTTTCTGAAGCATCAAGTTTCCATATGATTCAGAGGTATCCCATCGCACTTCAAAACGATGTATCCCAATGTGTAGCTTGAATGGGTGCTGAAATGGCCAGCGGATGGCGCCGTAAGACTAAAGGAGCTAATGAGGTCATCAGCACACTAAGGTCCACTTCATCAATCCGTCTTTTATTGACGTTTACATAAACATGGTGTCACAAGCAAAGGCAACGTTTCGGGACCATATGCGGTCCCTTCATCAGGCGAAGCAATGTGACAGTATGATGTGACCCATGTGATGAGCCCATTATTATGATACCAGAGAAATGACAGATATCTGATTTGATTGCTGTGAGAACCAGAGAGATGAGGAGGATAATTCACAAATCACAATGAGTCACATAGCAGTGTCAGAGCAGCAATGCTTTGTGATTACCGGTACAGTAAACACTTTAAGTGGAGGCTATTAGGGAAAAAAAAGTAACAGTTATGTAGTACATAAGTGCATAGGCCACCTTAACATAGCTGCGTTACACTTTAATACAAATGTATCTTCTGTCTGGAACATAAAGTCAGTTGGGAGCTGAGAGACAAGAAAAAGACAAATGTTCTGTTTACTTAAAAGTACATATCAGTCATAAGCAACTATTTGAACTCTCAAACCTGTAGGGGACACGCCCAATGGACCAGAACATAGTTACATAAAATTAAATTGTATACAATTGTTAAATTTTCACTATGTGCCTGTTCATTTGGTAATTAAATATACATGACAAATAGATTTAAAAAAAAGAAGTAATGCATTTAAAAAAAAAACAACAATTTTTGGGGCAATATTGTTATTGAGTCTTAAGGGATCGCCTAAAGGCAGTCAAAGTGGGAGACAGACGGACCGGTTGGGGTAAAGAGTTCCAGAGGATGGGAGAGACTCTAGAGAAGTCTTGAAGGCGAGTATGGGAGGAGATGACAAGAGAAGAGCGGAGGGGACAGTTAGGGTGATATTTTGAGACAAGGTTTGAGATATAGCCGGGGGTAGATTTGTGGACGGCTTTATAAGTGATTATTAATATTTAGAATTGTATCCTTTGGGTGAGTGGAAGCCAGTGCAGGGATTGGCAGAGGGGGGTTGCAGACACTGAGCCGGTACATTAAAAATCAGCTGAAATTCAGCCAGTGTATGGGCACCTTAACCCGTAGTTTCCTCTAACCCTAAATAACCCCTTCTTCCCCTTCTCCTCTTAACTATTATTTTCTTGCTTTTTTGCTATTTTCTAACTAATAACATTTCAGCATTTTTATCTTTATTTGCTGTGTTCATTAATTGTTTTAATGTTGCATTAAAAAAAAGCCCAACTTTACAAAAAGTTTTTAAAAAGTATTTGTCTATAACTCTGCTTTGTTCCAAACATTTAAGTTAAGTGTCATTTTAAACGATAGAATTAAAAATAATTACATAAAATAACATTTATATTTATACTTAATTTAATTTTACTTATTATTTATACATAAAGCAGAACTATGGGGTAAGTGTTTTTCCCCATAGTTCTCCTAAGGGTCATGGGAGGACATATACTAGCGTCCTCCCGTCACCCAAAGCTCAGTATGTAGGGAGCTACAGCTCGCGGTGTACTGAGACCACCGCAGCCGGGACGGATCCCGACAATTACTGTCGACATCCACCCAGCTGCGTGAGTGACAGCTGGCTCTGCCTATCTAGAGGCAGAGCCAGCTGTACCCGCCCCCTCCCCCATCTGTTCCGCCAGTCAGCACTGGAGGATCGGAGCGGGGAGGGGGGAATCCCTGCAGGGAACCGTGAGTGACAGTCCCGGCTCTCTGCAGGCACATGATGGAGAAGTGAGCGAGCGACGCTATGTGTTCACTCACTTCCCGATCTATTGAGCCGACGTGTGACAGTTTCATTGTCACACGTCGGCTCGAACTATGAGGATGAGTGAAAATCGCTCATCTCATAGTTCCCCCTCTAATCTACATTAACACTATTTTTCTTTTTTTAACCAACAGCAAGAAATAAAAAAATTAAATGTCTATGGATTGCAAAAGAAAATAATCATTTTTGAAAGGTGTTATCACCAGAAGAAAGCATTGTTTGCCCTTAAAAACCGTCTATGTGTTATTTTGTTATCTAACGATAAAGTTATTACTGAATCGATAGGCCTATAGAACAAATATAAAAATTGCTCTGGTCCCCAGGTGGTATACAGGTGTGAGGCTGATAGCTTCAGATTTGATGGGAGCTATTAGCTTGAGATTGGCTTGTGCCGCCATTTTCTGGCAGCCCTCTCAGATCTTAGCTTGCCGGGGATGTTCTAGTTGCAGATTGTCATCTCGGCCTTGAAGTTTTCTCAACTCTTCCTAATAAAAAAACAAAAAAGAAACCGACTGGCTGAACTATTTCTGATAGCGCTGATCCCTTTCGGTAATGCTCTAATGTCTTAATTGGCTTTATTTTACATGCCTCTCTCTTCCTGCGGTGGCACAGCTAGCAGAATACAAATTTTTATTTCTGTAGGTTAAACAGGACCCGAGGGGCCACAAAACCTTTTTTTTTTATAGTAACTAAAAAAATCTTCTAAACGCTCGGCACCAGAGAATTCGAAATTTGCCGTTCTCATTTCAGACATTATTATCTGTGATGTTATGTTGTACTCAATTAATGTAAAAAAATATTTTATTGTGACTTTCAGAAGCGACCCGTTTGCCTGGAGAGAAAGCGCACGCACGTATCTGCTCATCAATTATCACATTGGATAATTTATGACAGTAAATTATCACTCTTGTCAGCTTTAAAGTCTGATTAACATTTTCACAGGAGGAACCTGGAAGCAGTGAGCTCTCCGGGTTTTTAATTTTATTTTTTTTATCATTTCTACCTGCGAATAGCACAAGAGATAAAGTCTGTGTCGCGTTCTACCCTCAAACAATAATACTATCTGTCTCATGCGTCTGTCTGTCTGTCTGACTGCGGATCTATCATCTGCCTTTGCTCCTGGCTCTCCACCTCCTCTCTTTTAATAAGGTCGCTCGCTAAAAAAAAAAAATAATGTGCGCCGTGCCGTGCTTGTTATATTCCGAAATGCTTTCCTATAAATCAATGTGTTTTAGCACAAACCAGCTAAATTTATTGCAAGCAAATTATACACTATATTGCCAAAAGTATTGGGACAACCACCCAAATCATTGGATTCAGGTGTTCCATTGACCTGGGGGGGGGTTGGTTTTTCAGGGGTTGGGCTTGGCCCCTTAGTTCAAGTGAAGGGAACTCTTAAGGCATCAGCATACCAAGACATTTTGGACAATTTCATGCTTCCAACTCTGTGGGAACAGTTTGGGGATGGCCCGTTCCTGTTCCAACATGACTGTGCACCAGTGCACAATGCAAGGCCCATAAAGACATGGATGGGGGAATTTGGGGTGAAGGAACTTGACTGGCCTGCACAGAGTCCTGACCTCAACCCCATAGAACGGCTTTGGGATGAATTAGAGCGGAGGCTGAGAGCCCGGCCTTCTTCCCCAACATCAGTACCTGACCTCACAAATGGTCCAACATTCCTATAGACACACTGCTAAACCTTTTGGACGCCTTCCCAGAAGAGTTGAAGCTGTTATAGCGGAAAAGGGCGGAGCCAACCCAATACTGAGCCCTATGGACTAAGACTGGGATGCCATTAAAGTTCATGTGCGTGTAGAGGAAGGCGTTGCTAAGAGCCTGGAGGGAAGAAGAGTGAGAGCCATACACATCTCCTCACCCAGCTGTAAGCAACCTGGGACTCTCTTACCAGCGTCCTGCCTAGCTCCTGGCAACAAGTGGCATTACTGATTGCCAGGAACTCGGCAGGACGCCGGCCAGAGTATCCCAACGAGCTCCTGGAGATATGAGTATAATATCTCTTCTTTTGCAGGCGAAGGAGAAAAACATTTCTGGATGGAGCACATTGTGACCTCCTGGAGTGTGTTCTTTCTATAGAAAGTAGACATTTTCTAAAATGAAATAGAGACTCTAAGAGACCAATTTCCGACTCTTCCCTGTTCAATGAGAAGCAGCAACATAAATTCAGCGTGTAGGAACGGCTGAGTTGGGGTGAGGGGGCATTTGCATCAGGTCACGGTAGGATAATGGTAACCCTAGTGGGTATTGAAGGATCACTCGCTACTCACCAGAGATCTAGAGGTCTAGATTCCCATCCCATCATTGCCGTTTCTCCGTCACTTGTCGTCTAGACGACAAGTCGTCTACCTGGTGCATATCATTTACTCGGCACCTATGGCAGAAAGGCTTTCAGGCTATTAAACGTAATTTCCATGCAAATGCCCCCATATCTGTGTGTAATTAATTGGATATAGAGATTTCTGCTCGGCAGTGCTGGTGCTAGCGGCAAACTCATGAATGACAAGGTCAGGCTGCCTGCTAGGTGTCATCACACAGCAAGGAGAAGAACATTTTCTTTATCTGAGGAAGTTTGGATGAAAAAAAAGGACCAAATGGAGTTAACTCCTTGCTGGCATTCCAATTTTCTTCAGGAAAAAAATTATGAACTTTTTTTTCCGGATTGTTGTTCAAAGGGACCCCCCGGGCTGTTTAGAAGAACTACTATAATGTCTACCCAAAAGTAATTCTTGATGTGGCATTGTTACATTGTTGCTGTTTTATATTTGTTTCAATTGTTTCTTGTATTAAAGGAATCCTGTTAGAATATTGATGTATAATGTAAACTTCTGTTAATCCATATTTTATTTAATGGCTTGTTTTTTTCTGACAAACACATACCGTATTTGCCGCCGTATAAGGCGAGTCGGCGTATAAGACGACCCCCTACTTTTTGTGTTAAAATATAGGTTTTAGGCTATACTCATCGTATAAGATGAGTATAGCCCAAAATAATGTTTAAATGCACCCACTAACCTCCATGGCGGTATTCATTAGTGTGGCTCGGGGTTAATTTTCAGTACCATAAGCGGTAACCCCCGAGCCGCACTCGGGATTACAGTCTCTTTACCTTGTCCACGATGCCCGCTGTGTCCTCTGTCTTCCGCTGAGTCAATCACGGCAGGCTTTGTATTAATGAATACAGGCTTTGTATTCTTTAATACAAAGCCTGCTGTGATTGGCTCAGCGCGGTATACTGTATGTAGCCGAAGCTACATACAGTATACTGTATCCTTCCGTATGTACCCGGTGTATAAGACGACCCCCGATTCTCGGGGGATGTTTTAAGGTCTCAAAACCCGTCTTATACGCCGGCAAATACGGTATACCGAAAAATTAATCCATATTTTATTTATTGATTTTTGTCTGACAAACACATATAGCATAGAAAAAAAATCTCAATACAAAACAAACCACATCAAAGAGATCAC
>NW_017307430.1:278414-290553 GCF_000935625.1 Nanorana parkeri | reverse complement strand
CAGTACATATTTAAAGAAGAACTCCAGGCCAAACCTTTCTTTACCCTAAGGCCTTTTTCACACCAAGCGCGGAGCAGGTGAAGAGCAGAGCAGTTGCAGACCGGATCAAAACTGCGTCCAATGTATTCCTATGGTATTTTTTGCTCCAGTTCACATCGCAGCGTGCAGTTCCAGAGCAGGCGAAAGAACTGCAGCAAGCCCTATTTTACCTGTTCTGGACCTGCTCTGGAACACATGCAAACGCATCAGAAAAGCATGCAAATGCCTGGAACGCACTGAAAGCCCATGTTAAACTAAAAAATATATATTTTTTTTTTTTTACCAAAAACAGCCCGGAACGCATCAAAAATGCTGCAAAAAACGCGCCAAAAACGCGACACAACCCACTGCACTGCGTGTGCAGAAACCTGAGCGGATCTGCTCTGCATTTGGTGTGAACAAGGCCTTAAAGTGGGGCTACCCCTGCACTGCAAGGGTTAAGTGCTCATTTTGGTCTTGGTGCTGCCACCGTCCTTCCTTCTGGAGGGGGGCTACGTCTGTTCCCCATGGTCCCTGTGTGATTTGTAAAGTAGTCACCGCTCCAAGCTCACTCCCGGGATGAACTACAATCTCATGTTTAGTTTACTGATTTCCGTCAAGATTGTAGTCCATCCCGGGAGCGAGCTTGGAGCTGTGACTACTTTACAACACACACAGGGACCATGGCGAACAAAAGTAGTCACCCTCCAGAAGGAAGGACAGTGTCAGCACCAATTCAGAGATGATTGGAGGATCTATAGCCGAGTGATACACAAATAAGATACATTGGGGGGAATTTATCATAGCAATTGCGAGTGTTTGAACTTGCACGGAATATATTTGCACCAGATTTATGATGCCGGTGTAATGTTCATGAGGTCTAATAGGCTCCAGGAAAGAAGACTCGTAACTCCGTGCAAAAAGCTTAACTGTCGCTTCTTGAAGAAGTGGTCATGGGGACTTCTTAAGTTGTGAGTGTTTTCTTTGGTGATGTTCCAGTTTTGGACAGCCGCAGAACAAGTGCAGATGAAAACAGGAGCAACGCATTTGCAGTCGAAAAAGTAGTGCAAGCTCAGGTGAAAACGGGGGCTCATGTTAAAAGACAGACATGCACATAAAAAAAAAGATCTAAGAGGCTAAAACTGTTGCACTTGTTATGATACATCCCCCCCATTGCTGTTAAAAGTTAAGGTACCTGAATGTATTTTTAATGTTTAACTATTGAGTTTAGTGTCACTAAAAATTGGACTAACTTAAGTTACAGAGAGAGAGAAAGAAAGAAAGAAAGAAAGAAAGAAAGAAAGAAAGAAAGAAAGAAAGAAAGAAAGAAAGAAAGAAAGAAAGAAAGAAAGAAAGAAAGAAAGAAAGAAAGAAAGAAAGAAAGAAAAGATGGGGGATACATAGGCAGACAGAGAGACAGATAGACAGACAGACAGAGAGACAGACAGAGAGACAGACAGACAGACAGACAGAGAGACAGACAGACAGATAGATAGATAGATAGAAGTTGACAATAGTAAATGGACATGTTTTGGTTGCACACTCATGAAACGATATGAAGTAATGTTCTAGCCATCATCATACGGCGTCGCTGATCCGCGCTCAGGCTGATTAAACTCGCCAACCTGCTTTTAAATAGAAGCGACAACCTGATGAGTGCGGAGCACAGATTATTGCTGCCTCGGGGCCCCCTCGGCTGATGGCTCCCATCTCCTCCTCATATTGCCAATAAACATGTCTGCGAGGCAAGCACATGTGTGGGGATGCAGCAGGGTGACAGAGGGGTCATCGACGTGACGGAAAAATTAATCCGCAGTAACGTGACATATCGCGCGCAGCTGTTTATGAAACTTATTTTTCACTCAGACGTCGCTGTTCTTTTTTTTTTTTTTCCCAGGGGAGGTTTAATGAAAACAAGGACATATATAAGGAGATCATAAGACGGAACCGTTACTGTTAGCCGGGGTAGTAAAAACCGTGCAAGTTGCAAACACAACTTTTTCATGATTCTTCTCGCCTGTCTGAGAGATAAATAATACAATTACACCGAAACCCACAAAGTGTCCGTGTTGTTATTATTGCCTGTGAAATAAAGTTCTGTGAGTACTTAACCCTTTCACTGCCAAGACTTATTTTTTGCACTCATGTTACAATCCACATTTTAGAACGGAAAATTACTTAAAGGAGAACTATGGGGTTAAGGCTTTTCCCCATAGTTCTCCTTAGGGTAATTTCTCCTTTAACCCCCCCCCCCCCAGAGTTATATATTTCCAGAAAGCAGAAACCCCCGTAGAATACAATGGCCACAGTTGCAACATTTTTACGTTGCATGATATTACTGCAACTCTTTATAAAATGCAAAACTTCTCTAAAAAATACACTTAGGTTCATTTTATTGTACACAAACACAATATAATCCCCATTTTTTTAAAAACTATAAAAGATGAGATTGTGCTGAGTAAAAAGATACCCAACATGCCAAAGGTCAAGAATTGTGCGCGTCTGTGAAATGGCAACATAATAAGGTACCCCAAATTGTCCATAGGCAATGCTTTAAAAGCCCATACATGTCATTAGTTTAGAATTATCTGTGTATATTGGCCCTAGAATAATTGCTCTTACTCTGGTGCATGTGGCGATACCTAACGCGTGTAGCACAATTGACGTTTTCGTACATAGGCGCACCTGATATGTGTTTTCAGTAGTATGCGCTCCTTTTTGTGGGGTCGGGGGACTTTACTTTTTATTTTTTCGTGTATTTTATTTTACTTTATTTCATTGCTATCACATAGGAGGGCTCACAATCCCCCTATGTGATAGTGTATTAGTGGTAGCAGGTTCTCTATAAGGTAGCATTAGGGGTCTATTAGACCCCTAGTGTCACCTTTCCACTGCAAAGAAGCTTTTTAAGTGCAGATAGTGTTTGAATATCTTGCTCCCCGCCTTCTCTAGCCAGGGAATGACAGCTGAGAAGCCGAAAGTGATTTTTAGCTTCGCTTCCGACTAGGGGTGCACCGGTACCGTACCGTACTCGGTACAAGTACAGATACTTTTCGAGCTCCAGGACTAGACTAGAGAAAAATGTAAAAGTTAGGAGGCAGCTGTCATGTGTAAGGAGCACACGGAGCTCCTGGGATTTGTACATCTCTGTTTTAATGTACGATTTTGTTTTTATAAATATAAATAAAGTGATGCACCAATACCAGTTTTGCAAGTACGAGTACTGATACATTTTTGTTTATTGTCATGTGACAGTTTTTCTAAAACAATACAGACTAATGATTTCAGGACAGTGGTGGAGCGCCAGAGCCAGGTCCCAGCTGCAACCGCTGCAACCCTGGGAGTTCTCATGAAAATGCCAAGTATCGGCACTGGTATCTGAACTGGTATCTGAACTGGTATCAGTGCATCCCTTCTTCCGACTCCATTTAGTAGGGAGGAGATGAGGGAACGGATGTGCCAACACCCACTAAGCCGGTCCCAGGTATGAATTTTTTTAATTATTATTATTTTTAGGTATACTGTGTGAATGGGAACGCATAACAAACATATAAAATATTGGGGTTTTGCAAAAGTGGAAATAGACGTTCACACTATCTTCTGAGGTCAGCTGTCACTCCTCTGTCCTCTACTTTTGCCACTGTCAGCTTCCCCTCTTGCCCCAGGATACAATTAGTCACAATTTCGCCCCCTTTATACGTCCTACTACCAAATCTAATTTCAGTGGTGTCTCAGAAATAAGCCTGAAGCTTAAAGTGACATTAAACCATCAGATTTTTTAACATAAAACAATACTGTAATGTGCGCCTTACTGTAATCCATGGTTGTTTCCCTTCTCTTTGCTGCTCTTCCTTTTAAATCTGTATCTGTTCTCATGCTCTGCAGAACTTCTGTTTTGCAGCAGACTGCCTTGTCTCAGGAATGGATACATGGTGTCTGTGTTTACGTTTGTATAGGCTTGTAACCTGAGCCAGCACTACAGGAAGAGGCCCTGAGCTGAAAACGGAAGTTCTCCCCCAGCATGAGAAGACATGAGGATTTAAAAGGAAGAGCAGCAAAGAGAAGGGAAACAACCATGGATTACAGTAAGGCGCACATTACAGTATTGGTTTATGTTAAAAAATCTGAGGGTTTAATGTCACTTTAAATTAGCTGCTTTTGAAGTAGAATTGGGTGTTTTTGCCCTTAAACTTCAATGAAAGTGCCTGAAAATGACAACCAGATTTATATCACTGCCTAATGGTCACGGCTTGCATCCGTCCTGCCCAGTGGATGACCAGTCATTCACAGAGCAGGAGGGACGCAAGCCGTGGCCAGTATGCAAGATTTTGAACCGATTTCCCTGCTCACTTTGTGATTTGGGCCCTGTCCCTCTTGTGGTCCCTTCTCCCAGTAGCGGGTGGCGGCAGAAGGTGTCCTTATATTTCATGGCGTAGCTCTTTTGTGAACGCGCCTCTCTTCAGGATGCCGATAGTCGTGAAACGTGTCAAGAGACTACACCAGCCAGCAATCCATTACATTACATCTTTAAATAATTTGCAGTCTATTCTGTATTCTCTCATCATTCTCTACAATAAGCTTATTGTATCTGTTGTATATCCTGTAACGTTGGCACATAAGGGACGTTTCACTTGCTATGACGGACTTTTCTTGTCTTTTATAACACACTGATTATAAAAATATATATGTAAATAAAATGTTGTAGTTTTTAATATCCTTTGATATATTTTGTGATCTCTAGTATTGGGCTACCATTAAACCCCCCCTCCCCCATTCCTGCTACAGTTGTATGATATTTATTCTATTTTGGGGATGAAGTGCCCTTTACCTGGGGGTTGTTCTTTTTTTCTTGAGGGCGTGGAGTTGTTGTATAGATTCAACTAGATTATGTCTCATTAACTTCATTAAGGGTTAGTTCACATCAGAAACTGCATCACAACTGCGTGCGTCTGTGCAGTTGCATTGCGATCCGTTTTGGCGCGTTTGTGATGCATTTTTCCCCTGCATGTCCCTGGATGATGCCACAATCAATTCTGTTTTTTTTTTATGCAGTCAGTTGCGTTTTAGTGTGTTTTTATGCGTTTGCATGTGTTTGCACTGCGTTTTGATGCGTTTAGTGCAGTTAGATGCAGGTAAAATAGGACAAGCAGTACTTTTTCTGCCTGCATCTGAACGGACTGCAATGGTGTGAATTAGGCACAAGAAAGCCCATAGGAAAGCATTGGGATGTATTTTGGCTGCAGCAGTTAAAATAAACGGACTGCATTACAACTGCATATGGTGTGAACAGGCCCTAACAATTGAATGCAGAAGCCAGGGTGTAACCCTTTAACCCTTTGTTAGGACAGGCAGTGTTCAAATCTATATACGAACTATAATGAAGTGAACCGACACAGTACAGACAGGGTTAAACCCCTCACAGCCCTCCCTAACATTACAAAGAAGTAGAAGCAAGTGAAAATTTAAGAAGCCAAGAAAACCTAATCCCAGTAAAAGCAATTTAAGCTGCAAAAAGCATTTTTAATTGTAATTTTTTGTTTTTAGCTTATGCTATGTGAATGGGAACATGTAACAAATATAAAATGGACGTTATCCCGATTTGGCTGCAAAAGTGGAAACGCGCTTTAATACTCCGAAATCTGTAGATGCTCATGATCACCAAATTTCACCAAAATAGGGCTAAATCATAGCGATCTCTACCAACAGTACCTTAGGGTTCTATCCCTAGTTCCAACCCTAAGTTAAAACTAGGGATACACGGTATCGATACTAGTATTGGTATCAGTGCCAATACCGAGTATTTGGGTGAGTACTCGTACTCGCCCAAATGCTCCTGATGCCTATCCCGATACCAGAACTTCCGGTATCACCTGGACGGCGAGTCCTTACACGCTGTACGGTTACCTGATTGGTTGGGATGCCAGCTCCATGCTCCCTCGTCACCAAGTGATGAGAGAGCATGGAGCCGGCTTCCGGCCAATCAAGAAGCCGGGTTGGGTGTAGTGACTCGTCGTCCAGCTTCCTGATTGGTCTCAATCATTACCTACCCCCTGGCTTCCTAATTGGCCAGAAAGCCAGTGCCATGATTTATCTTCACCTTGTGATGAGGGAGCATGGAGACAGCTTACCAGCTAATCAGGAAGCCTGGGTGACGAGTCATTACACGCTGCCCGACTTCCTTAATGGGACTTCCGGTATCGGTATTGGGTACCGGCGAGTACCAAAAAAAAAATATCAGAACTCGTACTCGATACCGAAAACCTGCTATCGGTGCATAATTGAAACGCTTCAGTGTGAGGAGGGTCTGGGTGAACTCATTGTGATCCGCCAGAATAATAAACGGTTGCTACCGCGAATATCATCAGAGTGCAGCCATCTCTTTCTGTTTATCACATGTGAGTAGTGCGGAGACGAGCTACATTCCTGTTCCCAGAGAGACGGGCAGACTGCGGGCTTGAGAACAGCGGTTTTCCTACGACAAAAGGGCTCAACAGTATTTCATCTTTCTTCTCTCTGCTTCCTATACTCTGCACTCCAGAATTCATTTTCTGTCCATTTGCCCCCAATAATCAGCTCTATTGAGATGGCATACGTGATCACATGATCAGATAATATTGTCTGAAGGGGCCGTAACATGTTACAAATGTGTTACAAATCACTCAGAAACCAAGAAAAGAAAAAGAATCGGCCTAAACTAACCAATTCAATAAAGAGGAATACATTTCATAGCTTTACCAGCCGCTGTGAACAATCCATTGTCTGAAAGTTGCCAGTTTAACGTTACTTGACTTTGTGCCTAACAGAATAGGGGAAGAAAGGCACAGCGATCCCTCCATTAAACAACATTTCAAGTTCGGAACATATTTTAAACTTGGTGTTCACATGAACATTAAAAACACAAAAGCACCGCGTGCCCCAGAGAAATGCATTTAGGGATTGTGAAGCCTTGCAAAGTACATTTAGTAAAACAGGTAAATTATGGTCCTCAGCAGCCCGGCGTCCATATGGATCAGACTGATGTAAGTTACGGTACTCCTAGGATACACTTTATTCCATTAGTATCAGCGTATCTTCTATGAAAATATGGACGCGCTCATCAACATTGAGTTGTAAAGTCCCAGCATATCGTCTCCTGTTATATCATCAGCATTGTAATAGGAATACATAGTAGGGTTGTTTCTGATAATACAATCAAAGCTTACTGGAAAAAATCCCTTTAAAGTAGTGAGCGCCGCCTTCCGTCTGCCCATCACTTCCACCAACTTCCTGGATTCCCAGTGTGCTTTGCATCTCTTTCCCTGCTGCTCGATGTGATGCACTCTTCATTTCTCATGACTATATACAGGACCGGTGCTGCCACTAGGCAGCCGTCTAGGGCACAGCTTTGGATGCCCCCCTCCCCCCCCATGGTGCCCCCCGTCTATTTCAAATTGCAAAAGCCAATAGCAGGCCCACTGAGCAGGAGTGGCACTGAGAGACAACTTTCTCTCTCAGGTCTGCACATCTGCTCAGTGGGAGGAGGGTGCCATAAGCAAGCCAGCTGTTGGCTATTTCAAATTAAAATAGCCAATAGCAGTCTGGCTATTGCTCCCAGCTGCTGATGGTGCAAAATAGTCTAGCACTGGCTCTGACTTTATAGCCCATCATGCATTGCTCCCATGCTCCCAGCAAGCAATGGTGATGCTGCATTGTTCAGATGTATAGTGTTGACACAAGGAAGTGCATATTAGTGCATTGAGGAAGTACATCCTATGGGCATCTTCAATAAGTAAATGTACCAATTTCTAGATCAGGCGTAGCAAACCTCTGGCCCACCAGCTGCGGTGAAACTACAAATCCCATGATGCATGTATGTGGCTGTGAGAATCTTGCAATGCCTCATGGGATTTGTAGTTCCACCACAGCTGGAGGGCCGGAGTTTGGCTACCCCTGTTCTAGATGGATATGGTTATTAGGAGTTGGATAGAAATTCAATATAGAAATACAGATTTGATTTTTAATTTTGACCATAGATAGCACCCTTTAATAACCATGCTGAGCAAAAGTAAACAAGACTGTAACTAACTGATTAATAAGTTAACGAATGAGGGTAAGTAATGTTTGTAAATAATTAATTTAAATAAATAATGTATTACTGTAAATAAATAATAATTTATGAATGTAAATAAATAATGTGAATAATCATTTTAAATTTATTAATGTAAATAAATAATTTCTATTAGACAGATGTCTTTGTTATGGGAGAAATAATTTGCTTGCTAGCAGTAGAGATATGCAAAAACATCAAAAAAATGAAAAAGTTACCAAAAAGGGTTTTACTTTCCTGTGTCTCTGATGCTCGCTCCCGTCCGAAGATCTCAAGATTCTCAAGCTGCCGCGAAGGATGATGGGACGGGCGCATGCGCAGTAGAGATCTTCGGCTGGGAGAAGAGGAGAGACACAGGGTAAGTCAATGCAAGCAGGGTGCACCTGCACAGACTGCGTGGGAGAAGACACAGCAGTCAGCGCTGGATCAGAGACCGGCACCAGCGCTGGATGGACCGCTGAAAACTACTGGAAAGAAGAAGATGATCGGAGCAAGAGGCATCATTTAAAGGAGAATTATGAGGCGAGTGATTTTCACTCACCTCATAGTTCTAGCCGACCTGTGACAATGAAACTGTCACAGGTCGGCTCAGTAGGTCGGGAGGTGAGCGAACACATACCGGCGATCGCTCACTTCTCGATCTATCCGTGCAGAGAGCCGTGACTGTCACTCACGGCTCCCTGCAGTGATTCCCCCTCCCCGCTCCGATCCTCCAGCGCTGACTGGCGGAAAGGACGGGGCGGGTACAGCTGGCTCTGCCTGTAGGTAGGCAGAGCCAGCTGTCACTCACGCAGCTGGGTGGATCCAGACAGAATTGTCGGGATCCGTTCCGGCTGCGGCGGTCTCAGTATACCGCAAGCTGTAGCTCGCTATATACTGAGCTTTGGGTGACGGGAGGACGCTAGTTTGTGTCCTCCTGTTACCCTTAGGAGAACTATGGGAAAAAGCCTTAACCCCATAGTTCTCCTTTAAGCTAAGTCCTTACATCAGCATGGGGGGGTGAAAAATATGTGTGACTTTAATGTCACTTTAAGGTGAGTATTGAAGAAAAAGCTGTTTTTATTATTATTGTTTTTATTATTATTATTATTATTATCAGATGTTTGACAGCAAATAATAAAAATGTACTGCTTTACCTATTTGGCGTTTGTTGCCCTTCAAGTCTAGCAGAGGTGCCAGAGAAGTGAATTGGGCAACATGCAGATTGATTCTTCTTATTTCTACAACTTGATTTTCTCTTGAAGATGTTATCAGCCTCCCACCACGGCTCTACAGATTGAACCTCAGCGATAAACAACAGCACAAATCTAATGACAGATTGGCCTCCGAGCAGGAAACATGTTACAATCCAGATACTTGAATAAATAAAGCTCTTTGTGGAAGGGAGATACACGGAATTCTGTATATTGGAAGCCTGAATACGAGCCATTATTTTTTTTTTCTGGAAATCTGTAAGAGCTGCAAATCAGTCAGTCCCAGCGTGAAAATCTCATTATCATAACTCCCAACTGTCCGTCTTTTGGAAACAAATCCCTCGTCCCTCTTTCCTCAACAACTGTCCGTCTTTTAGGTCTTATGTTGAGATCTGTAAGAATAAATGTGCTATTTAATTCCCAAATGTTTTTATCTTGCAATTAAAGGATAACTGGAGCTTCAACAAAGCCGCCGCTCTGCTGTAGAAATAGTCTGTGACAAATATTAATGGATGCCTCTTTGTACAAGGCGGTGTGTTTGGCTTAGCCCGGCCTGTAAGGTTCAGCTAAACTCCAGGCAAACAACTAAATACACAGATGAAATAGATATTTTCCTGCCAAAGGATTTGTATTTGAAGTCTTACCAGTCCTGAGATTTACACAGTCCTGCCACAGAGCACAATAAGCAGGTTACCTGACTTTTCTAGATTAAATTTAAGCAATGCAGCTAGGTCGCTTCCAAGCCCCTATCCTAGGACACCTCTAAGCCCTTATCCTAGGTCGCTTCCAAGCCCCTATCCTAGGCCACCTCTAAGCCCTTATCCTAGGTCGCCTCCAATCCCCTATCCATCCAGCGCTGGTGCCGGTCTCTGATCCAGCGCTGACTGCTGTGTCTTCTCCCACGCAGTCTGTGCAGGTGCACCCTGCTTGCATTGACTTACCCTGTGTCTCTCCTCTTCTCCCAAGGTCACTTCTAACCCCCTATCCTTGGTCGCCACAAAGCCCCTATCCTAGGTCACAGCCAAGCCCCTAGCTATCCTAGGTCACTTCCAAGCCCCTATCATAGGGCACAGCCAAGCCCCTATCCTAAGTCACTGCCAAGCCCCTATCCTAAGTCACTGCCAAGCCCCTATCCTAAGTCACTGCCAAGCCCCTATCCTAGGTCACCTCCAATCCCCTATCTTAGGTCCCTTCCAAGCCCCTATCTTAGGGCACCGCCAAGCCCCTATCCTAGGTCACTGCCAAGCCCCTATCATAGGTCACCTCCAATCCCCTATCTTAGGTCACTTCCAAGCCCCTATCTTAGGGCAACGCCAAGCCCATATCCTATGTCAACTCCAAGTCCCTGTCCTAGGTCACTTCCAAACCCGTTTCCTAGATCACCTCCAAGCCCCTATCCTAGGTCACCTCCAAGTCCCTATCCTAGGTTACCTCCAAGCCCCTATTCTAAGTCGCCTCTAAGCCCCTATTCTAGGTCGCCTCCAAGCCCCTATTCTAAGTCCCCTCAAAGCACCCTATTCTAGGTCGCCTCCAAGCCCCTATCCTAGGTCACTTCCAGACCACTATCCAGTAAATGAACAGCAGCAGCATTATGGGTCTATCACTCTGCCTTTGGTCCGTGGCCCCTTTAAGCAGCTTGTTGTAGCTTGTCACACCCTCCCTGTGATTGTTCAACAATGCTGGAAGAAAAAGGTGTCCTCAATACAGGGGAAGCAGTCTTGGGGCAAACCAAGGCTGAAGGATGACTGCAATTGGCTGCATCAGCAGCCGGACTATGAACCCACCCTTGGCAACATGGAGGGCAGGATTTCTATTGGCAGGAGCCACTGCCAAGCACTTGGCTCCACCCACAGAGGAAGAAACAGTTTGCAGAGCTCACAGGGAAGTCAGTAGTCAGAGGGCCAAGTGAGAGTAAGGCTGGACTGACCTCAGCTTGCTTTATTTAATAAAATGGTACAAAAAGCAACCAATCAGAAAACATTTTTAGGCACTTAAGAACTGTTTAACAATGAAGGATGAGATCTAACTGGCAGTTGCAGGTTCTGTAAATAACGTACTCTTGTCTTTATCACCTAATAATATATGCAAAATTGTATAGTGTTTTGCTGATGGTATCTTCCTGATGGATAGGAGGGCTAATAGTACTAATCTGTTGAAGAGAGAAGTTGATGGTACTGGTCTCTTGGATAGTTGAGTTTATTGGTACTGCTCTGCTGGAGAAAGGATCTAATGGCACTGTTATTTTGGAGGGGAAAGTGTATGGCACGGCTGTGTTTTCAATAGAGGAGCTGACAATTATGTTGTTTGGGGGAGCAGATGGTGGCACTCTGTGAGAAAGTAGATCTTATGTAATTGCTCATTGGGAGAGGGGAACTCATAGAACAGTTTGGCCAAAAAAGTGATCACTTTAAACTGCGCAGCTGGAGAGGTGGCCTCATGTAACTGCTCTGCTGGAGAAAGGATCTTATGGAACTGCTCTGCTGGAGAAAGGATCTCATGGAACTGCTCTGCTGGAGAAAGGATCTCATGGAACTGCTCTGCTGGAGAAAGGATCTCATGGAACTTTAAAGCTGGAGAAAAGATCTCATGGAACTGGTAATAAAATAATGTCTTCCATGAGTGGGTATGCAACCAGGTGCATGTCATGTGCAATGTATGCGTTCCTTGAACATGCGTTCGAGGGGGAATACAATTGTGCTAGATGTGAGCGAGTTGTCTGTTTGGAATCCCAGATTCTGGATCTAAGCAACAAACTGGCAACACTGAGGAGCATAAACAACATGGAAAAGAGTCTGGACTTAACGCACCAGGCTGTCATGGAGGGGGGTCAGGCTGAGGAGGG
>NW_017307430.1:238387-278372 GCF_000935625.1 Nanorana parkeri | reverse complement strand
ATGGAACTGCTCTGCTGGAGAAAGGATCTCATGGAACTGCTCTGCTGGAGAAAGGATCTCATGGAACTGCTCTGCTGGAGAAAGGATCTCATGGAACTGCTCTGCTGGAGAAAGGATCTCATGGAACTGCTCTGCTGGAGAAAGGATCTCATGGAACTGCTCTGCTGGAGAAAGGATCTCATGGAACTGCTCTGCTGGAGAAAGGATCTCATGGAACTGCTCTGCTGGAGAAAAGATCTCATGGAACTGCTCTGCTGGAGAACAGATCTCATGGTACTGCTCTGTTGGAGAGTGAATTTCATGGAACTGTCCTGCTAGACAAGGGAGCAGGTTCAGTGTGGTGCTCAGTTTTATGGTTAAGTTTGACTGCACTGCATTGCTGGAGAGTTGAGCTGATGATGCTGCTATTTTGGATATGCAATCTGATGCTACTGCTGTGTAAAAGAGCGGAAGTGCTGAAAGGTAAGCTGATGAATTTTGCATGTGGAACTGATGGCACTGCAGTGTTAGGTGGGATATTAGATGGTGCTTCTCTGTTGGAGGACTAAATTTCTGGCACTGCTGTACTGCAGGGTTGGGCTTGGCTTATGGTACTCTGAGGTTCAAAGGGGGTGCTCATTGGCTCTAATGTACTTTTCTGTTACTGAATTTTACTGTGTATCTTGGAAACAGCTTATTAGCTACAGACATTATTTGCTTTGCTGAATCAGGACAATTGTCAGGTTGGTGATGGTAGGAGCGCAGACACAGGGGACTTGCCAGTACAATTGGTACCTCTACTCAAGTAGACTTGGATAACGCACAATCTCCTGCGTAGTGGTAGCCAGTACAGGGGCAGTCCAAGAGCACGATAGCAAAATCACAATCCGGAATCGTAGTTGTTGAACGTAGCAGGGGTCGGGGGAGGCAGCAGAGTATCAGGGTCACGGAACAGACAAGGGGTTGGTAATAGGAATCAGAAACAGGTATAACGCCAGGCACTCTAAGAACAAGCTTAACAATAACCAAGCACAGAATGACTCACCCTTCCTGCTTATATACCTGTTGGCAATGAGCAGGGCCGGACTGGGACTAAAAATAGGCCTGGGCATTTTAGACTGAGCAGCCCAATCACGTGACCACCGGCAGGCCCCACCCCTCACAACAGGGGGCGGAGCCCAACACAGAAGCGCAATCGAGGGGCAGGGCTGGCCACTAGTAAGTACCGGAGGGCTACAGCTGACACACAAGCCTTGCTACAACCACTGCAACAATATAGGAAGTTTGCTATAGAGAATATCTGTAAAAAATAAGTCAAGGCCACTGGACTTGCAGTATTTTACTTGAGGACGTTTCACTAGTCATCCAACCAGCTTTCTCATATCAGACATTTCTGAATTTAGAAAGCAGGTTGAATGGCCAGTGAAACGTCTTCAAGAAAAATACTGCAAGTCCAGTTGCCTTGACTTATTTTTTACAGATATTCCATGACCTGGATGAATGAGAACCTCCACAGACATATTACTATAGAGAATCGGATCTCACTGGCCCCCCAACCCCCCTGGCATTCTCTGCACTAAAGTAGCTAACACTCTAATGTCCCCCGCACAGTCACACACTATTATTACACATTTATAAACCTCTGACATATACCGCAGTGCTGTACAGAGAAGTCATGAAGCTGCTGGCCGCCGAAGGGTGCGGGGGAAGGTAGATGCCGGGAAATCGCCTGGTATGGCTGATGGCCAGTCCGGCCCTGCCGGCTGCCAATGTAACAAAACTATTCGCACTGACCGCCAATGTAATGAAAGTGTTCACAATGACCGCCAATGTAACAAACGTATACACAATACACATGCTTAAACTTACCTTGTTCTTGCAGTCTTCAGCCATTTTTTTCTTCCTTAGCAGGGGGGGCGGCGACATTAATTTGCATATGAATTAGCCGCAATATTTACATATGAATGAGCCGCGACTTATTGATATGCAAATCCCCGCGGCCCATTCATATGTAAATATCGCGGCCGAGACAGGGGACAGGAACAGCGCCGGACATCACCGGCAGCTCCGGAGAGGAGAAAACAGAGTAGAGACTAGAGAGAGCTGGGTGAGGAAGTGTTTTTTTTGGCCTCCCCCACCAGCTCCCTCTAGTGTCTACTGTGTAGTAGTGCCGGCTCTGCTAAGAGTCGACCATCAGGCATAGCAAACCGGCCCGAACACAATCAGCTTGATTGTGTTCGGGCCGGCCCGGCCCACCGGGCAAGTGCCCGGTTTGCCCTATGGCCAGTCCGGCCCTGGCAATGAGTCATTTCCAGGGGCGGACCACTTCCTTGGAGGGGCGTGCACTGTCCCTTTAAAGGGCGGTCCAGTGCTCGTGCATGTACATCTCTGGACGATGGAACAAGCGGATACCACACACAGCAGCCATTGGGACACCGAAAAATATATTGGCAGGGGCAGGTCTCAAAGATAAGGCAGGTTATTACATACCCATTGCCTTTCCTCCCAGTAGAAATTAGTAAGACACAGAGTAGCTTGATGAACCAGAACATTTTGGCAGATTGGCAAAGGCTTGGTCTGGGATAGCGTTTGCCTGCGGCACTGCACTAACCCTAGAATTTGTGGCAGATGGAAGGGGGGCATATCATTTGACTTGGATAGGTGCTGCATCATAATGCCCCCCCTTTAATGCCAACTCTACAGGCCATTGTGAGTCATAAAGTGCATGACTTTCATTAAATTGGGTAATCCTGCATGCCTATGTCCTGGAGAATCAATAAAAATCCCAGACTTCTGATTTGTCTCGTCTGTGCACTCCAATAAATATTCCCCTATTTTGGTACTTGCAGCACTTGATTCCTTTTTGTGTTTTACAGGCCAGTTCCACAAAAAAAATGTCAGTATTTCGCCCCCCAGTTTATGGTAATTCAGCTGCTCTGCCGGAGCACCAGTGCTGCAATCAAGGTTAAGTCTGCGCGCTCTGTGTACAGGTTTTATAATATATTTAAATTTAAATCAACTGCGTCACCTGTTTCTTTCGACTCCGGAGGTTAAGGTTAACTAATGCATTTTTCATTATTGCTTGTTGAAAGTGAGAGACGAAAAAAAAACCAGAATAACATATTTTCATCTTTGTTTTATAGAAAAAAAAAGATACAAGATCAAGAGATACCGAAGGCAATGTCACGGTCGCATTATTGACTATGATAATGTAAAAATGAATTTTCGTCTTCTTCTCGGAGAATACAGTTGTTTTTTCCTTACTTAATTGCAGTGCTGCTTAGAGACATGCTGTTGGTATTTTTTATTTTTTTTTAATGCATGCAGCAAGCAATGGGAATTCAAATACTTTCCAAGGCCTCCGTCCCTCAGAATTGCAAATAAACCTAAAGGCCAACTCCAGACAGATGTGTAAAAATGCTCATTAGTTCAGTTGTGTATCCTTTCAAAAGTCGTGATTTATTTCTTCATTCCAACTGCTGTTACCGGCTGAAATATGTCTTTATAGTGAGTTGTCATTTGCATGTTTAATGGGTAACTGCACACAATAACTATTTTAATATATAAAGGAATATCAAGTAACTTTATAAATGTAACATTTTTCCCTGTTGCTTATGTTTTCCTTTGCTTTGAGAGTTGTCACCATTGGTCAAGACCAGTTCTGTTTGTATTAAGCCTGTCTACAGAAGCCCTCAGGGGCAGGGCCCTCCTTACCATCTTGTCTTGAATTGTATTGTGATTGTAATGTCTTCCTTATATTGTAAAGCGCTGCACACACTGTTAAAGGAGAACTATGGGGTCAGTGCTTTTCCCCATAGTTCTCCTAAGGGTAACGGGAGGACACAAACTAGCGTCCTCCCTTGACCCAAAGCTCAGTATACCGCGAGCTACAGCTGAGATGTCGCAGCCGGAACGGATCGCAACAATGTTGTCTGGATCCACCTAGCTGAGTGATTGACAGCTGGCTCTGCCTACTATAATAATAATAATTGAAACTGCCGACTTAAAATGACACTAAACTTAGGAATTAAACCTTAAAAATACATTCAAGTACCTTAACTAGACACATCCGAATTTCCGAATCCCAATGTGTCCGGATCTGAATTTACGTTTCTGAATTTCAGATTCGGAAGAACGAAATTGAATCGGACATGTGACTTTTCTGGCCAATCGGATGTGGTTTTCGGTTTAATGCATCCGAATGGGTCTGAATCCGAATTCTGGGAGCCTCAGCTTTAGTTTTAGGTATATATGGCTCCCAATGTTGCCGCAACGAATATTCGTTCGCACTACGGAACACATGTATAATTATATATACATAATATACATAATACTAAAGCTGATGCTCCAAGACCCAAATGGAGTCCGAATTTCCAAATAGCATTCAAGAGCCCTCTAATGCCATTCAGGCCTGGAAGCTTCAGCTTTAATATTGTATATGTACAGTATATGGTTTCCAGACCTGTATTGCTTTGTGGAGCTCCTGAAAGCTATTCGGAAATTCGGACTCCCGAATGCCATTTGGGTCTAGGAGCTTCAGCTTTAGTATTAATATACTCGTAAACTCATCCGAAACTACCGAAAATGTGGATTTCGTCCGAATAGGAAACCCGAACCAAATTGAATTTCGCGAACGAATTCCGAAATAACGAAAAAAACTAATTTTTCCACCGCTTACATGTCTAACCTTAACTATAAGCAAAAATGTATCTTATTTGTGTATCACTCGGCTGTAGATTATCAAATCATCTCTGAATTGGTGCTGACACTGTCCTTCCTTCTGGAGGGCGGCTACTTGTGTTCCCCATGGTCCCTGTGTGTGTTGTAAAGTAGTCACCACTCCAAACTCACTCCCGGGATGGACTACAATCTCAATACAAATGAGTAAACTAAACATGAGATTGTAGTCCATCCCAGGAGCGAGCTTGTAGTGGTTGCTTTACAACACACACAGGGACCATGGGGAACACAAGTAGCCGCCCTCCAGAAGGAAGGACAGTGTCAGCACCAATTCAGAGATGATTTGATAATCTACAGCCGAGTGATACACAAATAAGATACATTTTCATTCACAGTTAAGGTACTTGAATGTATTTCTAAGGTGCAACTCCAGAGTTTAGTTTCAGTTTAAGAAAAAAGGAACTGCCCTGTGTTCACTGGAGCATCATGCACGGGATGATGGGCTTTGCTGTGGATGGTTTCTAGGTTGCATCTCTCAATCCCACAGGAGCAACAACTGACATGGTTAAACAGGCAATTAGTCAGAGCAGGTGAATACCGGGGCAGTTGGATAACAAGGATAGTGAAAAAACAGGTGGAGGTCGCAATTGGGTATCAGACCCAGAACAGAAATCACAAGTACCGGACCCTGGGAACAGATACTCTAAGAGGTCTTTGTTTAGGTAACTCCCAAATGCACTGAAAAGGTTCAACATCTGCCCGTGGCCACAAGCAGTGAGCTTTAATGCTAGACTGCAGATATATACTTACATCCGGCGGCGCTGTTTTGTGCTGGGTCATACCAGCAGAAGGGGGTTTAATCGCTTTCTCAGACATGATCTCAGATACATTTCTGGGACCTTGCTATATACATAGTTACATAATATTTCAGGTTGAATAAAGACATAAGTCCATCAAGTCCAACCTGTGTGTGTTTGTGTGTGTGTGTGTGTATAGGTCCATGAGTGTTCTCATTCTTAAGAGTACCTGTACCCTTGTACATTTCGGTCTCTCAGGAAGTCGTCCAAAAGCCTCTTGAATGATTCCAGATTAATTGCGGAAATTACCGCTTGAGGCAGTGAGTTCCAGACCCTAACCGCGCGAACTGAGAAGAACCCCCTTCGCCCCTTGTGTTCGAATTTTTTTTCTACCAGTTTTAGGTGGTGTCCTCTAGTCTTTGTTACGGAATTAATCTCAAAGAGTTTGTTGCTAATGTTGCTATGACTATGGAACATTTTGTACATGAAAATCATGTCCCCCCTTAATCTCCTTACTTCCAACGTAAACATGTTTAAATTTAGTAGCCGTGTCTCATAGCTCTGGTCCTCCATCCCATTTATGAGTTTGGTTGCCCTCCGCTGGACTTTCTCCAGTTCAAGGACATCCTTTCTGTGGACCGGTGCCCAAAACTGCACCGCATACTCCAGGTGGGGCTGAACCATTGATGTGTAAAGTGGCAAAATTATAGACCTATCCCTGCAAAATATTCCCTTCTTGATGCAGGACAAGATTCTACTAGCTTTGCTTATGGCAACCTGGCACTGTAATTTATTATTCAGTTTGTGGTCTACAATGACCCCCAAATCTTTCTCCATTTCCGACTTCCCTAGCGGCATCTTATGTATTCTATAACCCATTTGCCTATTATTCCTCCCAAAGTGCATAACTTTGCATTTATCGACATTAAACCTCATCTGCCACATTGTTGCCCACTCCCCTATATTATCCAGGTCCTCCTGCAATGTTACACTATCTTGGTCTGTTTCTATTACCCTCCCAATTTTGGTATCGTCAGCAAACACTGAGATATCGCTGTGTACTCTATATCTAACCCTAAAAATGAATAGAAACAGAAGTGGACAGAGGGGACTTTGATAACCAGACTGCTTGCAGCATGATTGAATAATCTAGGTTGATCACTTCTAGCCCTGTGTGGCCTTGGGCCTGGTTGCCACCACCTTAGGTTCTGTGGGTACCCCCTGGTGGTTTGGTGGAGCACTTTATGCATGTGCTGTAACATTGTACTCGCCATTAAGCTTACCTTCAGTATGTCTGGACCTATGCACAGGGGGGATTGCTCTGTAAATCTGAAATTCAGTGTTCCTGTGGGATCTGAACCCTTTTCCGAACAGTTTTAATGCAATAGGGACACTGTTTATTGCGGCTTCTGCAAACATTTACCCACATTCTCCATTATGGTGGGATTTACGTGAGGATGGGACTGTATAGATGGGTAACAATGGGGGGCTGTCAATGTAATACATTGTAGCAAGTATATGGTGGTACTGATGGTGCGGAGAACAAAGCTTTGGAGATGACACATAAGGGGTCCCGGGGCCCTGTTAGGTAGGCAATATGGGGCTGCATTGGGGCTTGCATTGACGACCAGGAAACAGCCATGGCACTCAGGTGCGGAACAGCAGACTGATCCTGCAGAGACTCAGCTGCAACATGAACTGCTGTGGACAGTGACACCGGTTGGTTTTTGGTACAGCACACTGTGCCAGAGAGCCTGTAATTAGCAAAGAAGAGAACCCTAATCTGCATTAATGATTACAAGTTATATTTAGAAGAAAAAGGTTTTCGAAACATTATGATAATATTATGGCCACTAAGCAGATCTTATGTATTCCTAAAAAATAACAATTCAAGGCTGTAGCTTGCTTTTTAAGCACATAATTTAGGACGGTGTGCCTATTAGACAGTTACAGGTTTATATTAGCTGCACGGAATCATAGAGGTGAATTTTAACAGTTGTGATTATTGAGCATGATAAGTCTTCTTATTGATTTTGTCCTAAAAGCTGCAAGATTACTTTGGGGACACGAAAAATCATTCAGATAGATCTACACAGATTTTCCAAACGTATTGCTTAAGCTTATGCATTAGCGTGCCCTCACTTCATCAACAAAGGTCGTGAAGGAGATGGAATATGCCAATCACGGAATTAAACAAATAGAGTAATATTTGTCAGCCTTAACACCTTGACGGCAAGCGCACAAGAGACGAGCAATGAAAAGACTCAATTAATTGAATTTTTCAAAGCGACGAAAGGAAGCAGTTTAATTACAGAAGGTAACCATGAAAGAAATGAATTTCAGATTTTATCTCTGCTCGGAAAAGATTTCATGAAGTAGCTTTCTGCTTCCCAGGCTCAAAAACATCTTCCAACTTACAACTCAGCAAGGCTTTTGGCCTCGCATTTCATCTGCCAAATCTGCAAGTTTTCATAGTCAGCAAGAATCTTTGTAGTAAAGAAAGAGGTATTCTAACTTCAGAGAGAAAAACTGAAGGCTTTCCTCCCAGTGCTGATTGGCATATGTTTAAAAGCCCACCATTAAGATGTTCTACCTGAGCTGTTGAGCAACTCCAAGGCCACCGCCGATCCAAGTTGCTTGACTTTCTTTGGGCATGACTTCCAAGGCTGACTGGCAGGTGTGTCCTGCTCACAATCTCCACCAATAAGATGTTCTACCAGCGCTGCTGAGCAGCTCCAAGGCCACCACTGCTTCAAGTTGCTTGACGTCCTTTGAGCACACCTCCCAGTGCTGACTGACAGGAGTGTCCTGCTCAGAATCCCCACCAATCAGATGTTCTACCAGTTCTGTTGAGTAGCTCTGGGGGCTGTCTCTGCTACAAAATGCTTGACTTTCTTAAGACATGCCTTCAAATGTTGGTTGACAGGTGTGTCCTCATAATCCCCATGGATCAGATGTTCTACCAGTGCTGCTGAGCTGCTCTGAGGCCCCAACCGCTCCAAGTTGGTTGACGTTCTTTGAGCACACCTCCCAATGCTGACTGACAGGAGTGTTTTGCTCAGAATCCCCACCAATCAGATGATCTACAAGCTCTGTTGAGCAGCTGCGGGGCTATCGCTGCTACAAAACGCTCGGGTTTTCTTAAGACATGCCTCCAACTGCTGGTTAACATGTGTATCCTCCTCATTATCCCCACCGATCAGATGTTCTACCATCACTGCTGAGCTGCTCTGAGGGCACCAAGTTGGTTGACTTTCTTTGAGCATTCCTCCCAATCCTGATTGGCAAGGTTGTTCTGCTCAGAAGCTCCACCAATCAGTTGTTCTAACAATACTGCTGAGCAGCTCTGAGGCCTCCACCACACCACATGCTATTGTCCCTTTAATTTCACCTGGAGACCCTGCCAGTGACACACTTCTATTCAATGGGTGGCTATACTCACTTACTGTATTATCTAAGGAGGTGAAGCATTTCCACCCTAGGGCAAGAAGTGCGTAAGGACTGCATAACAACCTCCCCCTTTAGTCATATCCATAACATAGAGGTGAGGTGTCCTATAGTCCACAAAGAAACCTGGACAAGAAGATGACATTACTGAGTGACACATGACAATACTGGGTTACTGGCGGGATCAGAAGGTATTTTTTAGGATGTATCCAACAGATATAACAAAACTCTTGCAATAGTATAATTAACAGACCAAAAGGAGGAAAAAAAAGTTCAAGGTTAGAATTTGCATAAGGAAAAAATTAATAGAAATTGACACAAAACGATAATAGTTTCCGTTGAATTGCCTCTTTTAGCCACATGCAAATTTTCCCAATCACGGCCAGATGCTATGCACTAAATCTTCAGCCACCATTATTTTCCATAGTCCAGCGATGCCCCCAGTGAGCCTAGCATGCGGCCCTGGAAAGAGGAATGGTTCCCCAGTCCTGCAGAGCAGTCATACTGGTCTGGTCTGGAGGACTATAACGTTCATTTAGTTTCATATTTAATTCCTCCACCTTGTGTTTCCCTTTGTTCCGACAGCGTTCAGAAGCCCTGCGCGCATTGCATCCGGAATCAAAGCATTTCGTAACTTTTAATTGCCGCCTCTTCAAATGAAAACCTTAAGTATTCAATATTTAACGGCTCCACAATGATAAAGATATTATAAAAATCTTGCAGCCTCATCGAGTGCGGCTCCAGATGTTAGACAACTGGTGTTTATCTGCTCCGTGGTTCATGCGGAGGTCAGCAAGCACAAGCTAGGAAACTTATTTTCAAAAATGTGCAGAGCGTACTTTTAATTACCCGGCAGATGAAAAGAAATATCTTTAAAAGTGCCTAAAAATACCGTCTATGTTCTAGAATGCGTCAAAGAAAAATAAACACTCCGGGAAACAGGTATATTTACCGAGACAAGTTAGTGGAACTTTTTCTGTTTGTATCCGTTTAATGTGGAAATGTTGGAGTTTTACATTTTGATATAGTTTCTTGACTAACGTAGGGAGACTGGGTCACCTTACCCTTTCAGGTTTTAGGATTTATGTAAAGTCCGCCCATATTCCTGACCACCTTATAAATCGATTCGCCAATGTTCCTCAACCCCTACTTTTACTGTGGTGCAAAACAACTAGTGCTTAAAAGTGTTGGGGGAACATGTGACCTTGGGCCTAGCAGCCAATTACTAGTTCCGATGAAACTCACCGCAACACTTTCCTCTCCTGGGATCCATTGGGTTTTCTCCCCAGTAGAGTGACAGAAGCATAGACAGTCAAAAGACAATTCTTTTGATTGGGGCTTGTTTAAAAGACCAGGCAATGTGTGGCTGAGCCTGCCAGCAATGCATCATTATGGCTAACCCTTCCACCCACCTCCCTGTGCCTCCAGTATCAGTCTGTTCCCCAGTGACTCATGTGTCCTCCATACTAAGCACCCCAGCCCTTTTCATACTCCAGTGTCTCTGTTCACAGCCAATGTGCCCCATGTCCCCCCAGTCACCCTGTGTGCTGCGTAGTTTCAAGTAAACCCTGTGCTCGTCAAGTTTTCAAGTGCATCACCCTGTGTGATACATGTCTCCAAGTGTGACCTATGTACTCCATGTCCCCAGGTTACCCTGTGTACCCCAAGGTTTCAAGTGGGCCTCTGTGCGCATCAAGGTTTCAAGTGCACCCCCTGTGTGAAACATGTCTCCAAGTGTGACCTATGTACTCCATGTCCCCAGGTTACCCTGTGTACCCCAAGGTTTCAAGTGGGCCTCTGTGCGCCTCAAGGTTTCAAGTGCACCCGCTGTGTGCTTCAAGTCTCTAAGTGTAAGCGATGTGCCCCATGTCTTCAAGTGACCCTATGCAGCCTGTGGTTTCAATAGTCTTTAACCTTCCTCTGCCGGCGACATATGCCGCCATTTTTTTCTACAGGGTCTCTGCTTTCAGGGCATATTTTTTGGGGGGGGCGAGTTTGCCTTGGCATACACCTAACGAAAATTCAAATCAAATTTACCCCAAACCATTTTAGTTTTCATTCTCCTAGTGCTATATTTGGATGGGAGTCCTTCAAACGGCTGTACTGCAGACTTTCCTCAGCCCCTCAATAGCCTTGAAAGATCAAGAGTTCTTGCTGCACTTCTTACCGGAGGGAAAGAGGACCCGTCTGGACGGTTAGGTGCTTGTAGTGACCACGGATAGCACCGTGAAGAAAGTCAATAGGAAATAACGCCACCAGCACTCCAAGGGTTAATAAAGCAATAGTCGATTTATTAGCATATTGCCATTCAACTGCCATTCAATAGCCTTGAACTCCAGGGTGCTTCATTAGGAAAAAAGTGACCCGCTCTGTGAAGGTCACTCCACCGTCTTGCCCTTTCCCACTCTCCTTGTGTCCCTTCCCTTTAAAACACAGCGGTGGCTTTTTGCATTCAAGCTGAGCCTTCCAGACTTCTGTTCAGACCTTGTTTCTGTGCCTTTAAGGAGGCTAGGCTTCCTCCTGACAAACCTGCACCCAATTTGAAATCTTCTGCCCCCATGTGCTCCAAGATGGAGACTCTCATAGTTTAGAGTTAGGACCGCACTATAAGAGGTGCCTTGGCGCGGCTGTGCGGCTTTCACATCCTCTGCAGAAGACGTGTATCCAAACCTCTGTTATTATCCTTAGTGGTGAGACAAGTTGTTTTACATGCTGGCTTGTGAGTGTGCCATGATGCCTTTCTACTGTTTTTCCGTCCAGAACTCGCGTCGTCTAACGTGGAAGAAAAAAAGAAGAAAAGTTCCACTTGCGCGCGCTATCAATTTTTACACGTAATGATAAATATATATTTTGTTTTCGATGGCTCAGACACCAAAATTAATTGTGTCTCAGAGTCGGAAAACATAAGTAATCCCCGTCATGAAATAACACTTCTCGCATCCTGGGGGATTGTAGATTTTATTCATCTCGGCTTTTCCCGGGTTTTGTCGTGTCAGAGACTAATGAATTTACACAGAAGTAAAATCTTAATGATTGCTGTAAAATTATCTTACATAAATAAATCAACGTTTCAAAAGCATCTTCCTTTACTGAAGACACAGATATATGTACAGCTTGTTTGGGGATATTACGGAGTTTGTCAGGGTGTTTTATGTCTTTTCGGGTCGGTTTGCAGCGATTTCTATTGCGAGCCTGTCATAAAAAAATAAAATCAAATAAAAAGTTCTACTAATGTCATTTTCTAAGTGCACGGACCACAAGGTGCCCTACACGGACCTTTCAAAGTAACCAAAGCATTTTAGCTGCACTCCAGGATCCCCCTGAACACAGCCACATTCAATACGAAGGCATCAGCCGTGTTCCATTCTTCCCCTGGAGACGTCGAGAGAGAGAGAGAAAGATACTGAAAACAAAGAGAGAGAAAAGACTCCTAAAACACATTCACATGTCATTGCTGAATATGATTTTTGGTGCTTTATGAACTTGAAGAAATACCTTTAAGGACAAGAAGCACTCAGAGATGAAAAGTACTTCTGTATTGGCACAAAAATAAAAAATGTGTTTGATAACATAATGGCAGATAATAAATGATGGCAAGATACACTGTATAATATAATACAAAATATGAAATAATAATGTAAAAACAAGCAGGAGAGTATAAATATGTGTGCTGTGCAAATGTATATACACTAGACATGTGCACCAGCAAAAAATTTGTTTAGTTTCGTTTTGTTTTGATTCGGATTTGGCTTTATTTCGTTTTTCGGAATTCGGGTCCGAAAGTCAATTCGTTTCGGAATTCGGATTCGGACGAAATTCCTTAGCGGAAAACCGTACGAACTTTTGTTTCTAATTCTTTCGTTCGTTCGTTGCAGCAAAGTGACATTTAAGAGGGAAAAATACGTTTTTTGTTCTCAAATGTCACTTTGCTGCAACGAAATTTCGTCCAAAAAACGAAAGTTCGTCCAAAAAAAAACGAAATCGGATATTCGGAATCGGAAATTCGGATTTGTTTGCATTCGTTATATCTGTAATTCGGAATTCGGATACATCAGAATTTCCTAAATTTCGTCCGAATTTCAATTCGGAATGAAACGAATTGCACATGTCTAATATACACTATATTGCCAAAAGTATTGGGACACCCCTCCAAATTATTGGATCCAGGTGTTCTGTGAAATTTCCTTGATACACACAGGGTTTTCTCACAAAAGGGTGAAGAGTTTGGAGAAGACAGGAGAAGTGAACAATCTAGGACAACAGAGCTGACCTGGAAAGTGAGCTGAATTGGAGAATTTCTTCAAATCAGCTATTTTGGCCTAGATTGTTCCCTTCTCCTGCCTTCTCCCAACTCTTCACCCTTTTGTGAATAACCCTGTAAATATTCCGGGGTCACCTGTTACTGGTATTATTACCAAGTGGAAGCAACTGGGAACAACAGCAACTCAGCCAGGAAGTGGTCGGCCACGTAAAATGACAGAGCGGGGTCAGTGCATGCTGAAGCGCACAGTGCGCAGAAGTCGCCAACTGTCTGCAGAGTCAATAGCTACAGACCTCCAAACTTCGTGTGGCCTTCAGATTGGCACAACAACAGTGCGTAGAGAGCTTCATGGAATGGGTCTCCATGGCCGAGCAGCTGCATCCAAGCCTTACATCACCAAGTGCAATGCAAAGCGTGAGATGCCATGGTGTAAAGCACGCCGCCACTGGACTCTAGAGAAGTGGAGACGTGTTCTCTGGAGTGACCAATCACGCTTCTCTGTCTGGCAATCCGATGGGCATGTCTGGGTTTGGCGGTTGCCAGGAGAACAGTACATGCCTGACTGCATTGTGCCAAGTGTAAAGTTTGGTGGAGGGAATATTATGGTGCGGGGTTGTTTTTTAGGGGTTGGGCTTGGCCCCTTAGTTCCAGTGAAGGCTCAAGGCATCAGCATACCAAGACATTTTGGACAATTTCATGCTTCCAACTTTTGTGGGAAGAGTTTGGGGATGGCCCCTTCCTGTTCCAACATGACTGCGCACCAGTGCACAAAGCAAGGTCCATAAAGACATGGATGGGGGAGTTTGGGGTGGAGGAACTTGACTGGCCTGCACAGAGTCCTGACCTCAACCTGATAGAACACCTTTGGGATGAATTAGATTGGAGACTGCAAGCCAATAGCCATAGCGGCTCATGCGGCTGCTATAGGGCCAGGGGGTAAAGGGGGGCCCCAATAAGGACTGCAGAAGTTGCTGCTGACACTGACATTATTGGGGGGGGGGCTATGCAGGCAGCTCTCCTGATACCTGACTTTAATATCATTGACATTTTACTATGGGGCCCCATGATCTGTGGTTACGCCCCTGGTTTGATGCTTTCTTACATCCATCATTCGAGTCAAATAATTTTGCATAAACCAATTGCACATAAGATAATGTTTTTTCTTATATTCATGCCCAAATTTGGAAATATTACAGTAGAAACATAGCGTTCATAATTTATATTCCATATAAATTATTCACAGTCATAATATAGATGGGAAGAAAAAGAATCACAATAATCCACAACATTGATTCTATCTATCTATGTGGAAGGAAAGAAAGAAGTGAGGTAGAACAGAATCCAGGAAAAAAATAAAGGGAAAAAAAGAAGGAAGAAAGAGAGAAAGAAAGAGAGAAAGAAAGAGAGAAAGAAAGAGAGAAAGAAAGAGAGAAAGAAAGAGAGAAAGAAAGAAAGAAAGAAAGAAAGGTTGGAAAGAAAGAAAGAAAGAAAGAAAGAAAGAAAGAAAGAAAGAAAGGTTGGAAGGAAAGGATGAAGGAAGTAATGTAAGAAGAAAGGAAAAGGGAGGAAGGAAAAAGAGAAATGAGCAGGGAAGAAAAAAGAGAAGGCAGGAAAGAAGGAAGGTAGAAGGAAAGGAAGGAAAAAAGGAAGGATGGAAGGAAGGAGGAAAGGAAGGAAAGCAGGAAGAAAGGATCAAGAGAAGGATGGAAGGAGAGATGGAATGAAGGAAGTTAAGAAGGAAGAAAGGTAGGGAAGGATGGAAAATGGAGGAAGGAAGAAGAGAAGGAAGGAAGGAAGAGACGGAAAGAACAAAGGAAGGAAGGAAAAGAAAAGGAAGGCAGGCAGGCAGAAAGAAGGAAGAAAAGACGGTAGAAAGGAAGACAAGACGTAAGGAGGGAAGGAAGAAGAGAAGGAAGGAAGAAAGGAAATGGGAAGGAAGAAGGGAAGGAAGGAAAATGAGAAAGACTTAAAGTGACATTAAACCCTCAGATTTTTTAACATAAAACAATACTGTAATGTGCGCCTTACTGTAATCCATGGTTGTTTCCCTTCTCTTTGCTGCTCTTCCTTTTGAATCCTCATGTCTTCTCATGCTTGGGGAGAACTTCCCTTTTCAGCTCAGGGCCTCTTCCTGTAGTGCTGGCTCAGGTTACAAGCCTATACAAACGTATACACAGACACCGTGTATCCATTCCTGAGACAAGGCAGTCTGCTGCAAAACAGACGTTCTGCCCAGCATGAGAACAGATACAGATTTAAAAGGAAGAGCAGCAAAGAGAAGGGAAACTACCATGGATTTCAGTAAGGCGCACATTACAGTATTGTTTTATGTTAAAAAATCTGATGGTTTAAAGTCACTTTAAGGAAGGTAGGTAATAAGGAAGGAAGGAAAAGAAGAAGGACTGAAGGAAAGAAGGAATTAAGGAAGGAAGGAAGTGTTATTTTGTTTTCATGACATTCCAGGTGGATCTCCTCCCTGCAGCCCCAGCACAGTTACATCAGTGTGAGGCACGCGGCACATCTTGTGCTGTCTCTGAATCGTTCTGCATCAGCGACATCAAAGCAGCTCCTGATCAAATATTGCAGCTGATGGAAGGGAGAACGATACTCTCTGTATGAAGTGTCTCCAAATTCACTTCCATATTTAGCAATAATTTCAAAACAAAATTTATCAGCATAACAAATTGCCCATCTGCTGTGTTATTTATTGAAATGGATTTACCGGGAGTACAAAAAGTAAATAAAATGGACATTTCACTTTCATCGAGTCGTACCCCTCGGGAAGGTTTGGGGGCAAAGTGAGTGACAAGTCCGGTTCATAATCAGTCTAGACCCTTATCTATTATTACCCAAAGGTTGTAGTCTACTGACTTATCCCCAAGGCTGTCCTCCACAGAAAGTCCGCTGATTCTAATAGCTGCCTCTCCAGTTTCGGGTGGAAGGACACCTAGCATCACTCAGCCTGGAAGTTAGCGTACATGCAGCGATGGTTTCATCCCTTATAGTCTTCACATATTCTGGCAGCATTGGTCACACCAACATCACTGACTGCAGTATCACATGTGTGCACCACATTCTTGTGCCCAAAGGCCACCACTGGATCATTGTACAGTGGAGTGTAATTAGAATTTTACTTCAAATCCCAGTATTCACGCTTCCATAACAAACACATAAATATTTGCATCTCACAGACCGCAAAGAAAAAACTAACGAGTGGTGTATACAGAGTATGGCACATATGACACTTGCCCTTGAAGAGGGAAGGGGGGGCACCGCTCGGTGGGTCATCAAAAGTTCACTGAGCGACGGAGACAGTTTACTTTTTGTTTCTCCCATACACATTTCTCAGTCCGGCTATTAGCAACACCCTGGCCGGTGTCCTGCCCAGGTCCTGGCAAAAAGTGACATCATTTGTTGCCAGGAGCTGGGCAGGACACCGCGAAGAGAATCTCAGGTTGCTAAGAGCTGGGTAGGCAGATGTGTATGGCCCTTACATATCTCCCTGCCCAACTCTAAGCAACCTGGGATTCTCTGGCTGGCATCCCACCTAGGTCCTAGTATCAAGTGGTGTCACTGGTTGTCAAGAGCTGGGCGGGATGCCAATGGCACACTTTGCTATAGATATGGCTCTGGTTCTGACCTTTCTACACTCTACCCAAAACCAAAGCTGGTGGGGAGATGTTTATGCAAATAGGATGCCAACCAGAGCATCCCAGAGTGCTAAGAGCCAGACGGGGAGATGTGTATGGCCCTTACATATCTCCCCGGCCCAACTGTTAGAAACATGGGGTGCTCTGGATGGCATCCCACCCATCTCCTAGTAACCACTGATGTCACTGGTTGCCAAGAGCTGGGCGGGATAGGGATGCCAGGGGCACACTTTGTTATAGATACACCTCTGGTTCTAACCCTTCCACACTCTACCCAAAACCAAAGCTGGTGGGGAGATGTTTATGCAGATGGGATGCCAACCAATGCATCCCAGGGTGCTGAGAGCCGGGTAGGGAGATGTGTATGGCCCTTACATATCTCCCCGCCCAGCTCTTAGCAACCTGGGATGCTCTCTTTTGCATCCCACCCAGCTCCTAGTAACCAGTGATGCCACTGGTTGCCAAAAGCTGGGGGGGATGCCAGGGGCACACTTTGTTAGATACACCTCTGGTTCTTACCCTACCACACTCTATCCAAAAGCTTTTGCCGGAATTACACTTCGACCTTCTGCCATTCACTAAAACCTGGAATATCAGGTTTGTTTTTTTTTAAAACAATCGGCATGAAGAGTTCCCAATTGACTCCCATGAAGCACCTGGCACTTCTAGCAAATCTCTGTTTAATTCCAACTTGCAGCCCATTAGGCATTGCCGTGATTGGAGAGGGCTTTGCGTATTACAGAGCACTTGTACGACTTTAGCGGGCAATCATCTTAACAAAGTTTATGCCATTTGGATCGTCTAATGTCCATGAAAGGAGCGATCACTTAGCGCCCCACCTTCCATTATGCCAGTCGAAAATGACATTTCAGCGCAGGAAACCCGCCGGAAAATATATAATAAAAGTAGAAAAAAAACGGCAAATGTGACATTAAAGCAATTCACCCTCCCGGATGTTTAATGTGACTCTTCTTTCGCAGCGGCTCTTCTATCTAGTCCTGAACAGATAATAATATTCTCTGTTTTACATAAGCAAAATACCACTGAGTTCTCTGCGAGCGAGACGCGCAGAGTTCGCCAAAAAATAATAAAAAAGAGGGGGGAAAAGTAGCAATATTCCAAATGATTATGATGCACAGAGCAATAAGGATATGTAATTCTGTTCACTCTCCAACACTAGATTAGGATGTGAGGAGCTCGGCAATGGCTGAGCAAGCGGCTGAAGAGGCGAATGAAGAATGACAATTCAGCAGTATGAAGCCTGCGTGTCTCCCAGGTAGTTTAAAAGCGATCTGCCACGGTAATTCTCCGCTAATCATGTGATGCCAAGTCGGACCGTGTCCCAGATACCGCTGTGCCAAAAGTAGAGCGTTCCGTGTGCCAGGCTCACGTCTGAAGATGACCCGCTCGCCCCTTTTTTTATTTTGCAGGTGCTGGTTATGGCGCCCTGTGGGCCCCAACGAGGAGAATGCAAAAAGTAAAATCTAAAGGCAGCATGGTCTGAGGGATGGGTCTGCCGATCGAAGACTGGAATGAAGGACAGGAGTGCGGGGATTCTTCGGCTGCTCAAGTCATGGTTTCAAGAGGACCCGTCACAAATAGAGATGAGCAAAATCAGAAAAATGCTTCTTTTTAGGTGAATTCTGTTTGCGTTTGAGTATAGTTTAAAGCTGAAGTTTAATCTGCATATATATTTTGTCATCCCCCCCACCCTATCAACATGCATATGAAATTAAATAAAACCTTTCCATTTTCATTATATATGTGCTCTTTGGGTCTCTGTGCATCTCTATACAATGCAAGATCATGCATTGTGGGTGGGGTGCCTCAGCACTCCTATCAAGAGCCCTCAGTCCTGATGCAAGCAGTGAGGCTCTTGGGAGGAGTTATGCCCTCCTTACCATCTTGTCTTGAATTGTATTGTCATTGTAATGTCTTCCTTATATTGTAAAGCGCTGCGCAAACTGTTGGCGCTATATAAATCCTGTATAATAATAATAATAATATCAAAATGCCTTGTTGGTTGGCTGTCAGTCTGGAGGAGTGGGCATTCCTGGGCAGATGTATTTGCATGCAGACTGCCCTAGATAATGCCCACATGTGATGCTGAGCCTCCATGAAGGAAAGAACTGAAATACAATGGATTAAAGGGGCGGGCCTGGACACAGAAGGAGCTCCTTGAAAGGAAACTACTTCTGCTGCCACCCAATTGGCTGCGGCTGAGGAATTCCCCGCTTACAGCTGCAGGTAAGCAAAGGGGCAAGATTGATTGTCATCATTATATAGGGTGATATAAGGTCATATGGCCACATGGCTAAAATTTGGTCAATGACATTTACCTAATATGGCCATGTAGCTATACACTGAGTGGCCAGATTATTATGACCACCCCATCAGTACTTAGTTGGGCCGCCTGGTGACTCCACGAGATGTTGAAAGGTGATGCGAGGAATCTGACACGGCACTGTTGCCCTTCTGTTGTCTTGTACCAGTCTTGCCACTCTCCGTTCTGCCCTAACAATGACTAGTCACTGACGGCCACAATTCGCACGTTCAGACCCAGATTTTCGTCTGACAGTCCAGTCTTTAAACACTTTAACAATGAGCCCCTCTTGAACATTTAACGAATTCTGCTGTTTTGCTGATACTGGCTCCATGGCTCAGAGTGCCAACAATCATCCAACGTTCAAAGACTGTTATATCGCGTTGTTTCCCCGTATCTTCAGAAAAAAATCACTTCTGCTGTCGTGGTAACCAAACTGCTGCCACTATTTATAATGGTCTGGCCCCCTAGCAACTTCAGCGCCTAATTATAGCTAATTTGCCTACAAACGTCAGGTGGTCATAATAAACTGGCCACTCAGTATATAAGGTCAGTGATGTCTGAAGAAAAATCTCGCCCATTTGGAAAATGTACACCTGCGTGGAACACCCCATGACTTCGTGACACTTTCAGGTTCGGAGGAGGCCAGGTGCAGACCGGGACATTTAGCCATAAAGGCATTGTGATATTTGCAAAACTCCTCCCAAGAGCCAGCCCACTGCTTGCATCAGGGCTGAGAGCTCTTGATAGGAGCACTGAGGCAAGGTGTTAGGATGTTTTCAGGAAGCACAGCACCCTGCCAGTCCCTCCTACCAGCAATGATCTGCCTGCATTGCATAAAGTAGCACAGGGATACACTAATGAGATCATTGTATGAAAAAAAACTGATTTTATGGCTTTTAAAAATTTTTTATTTAGCATATTGATGGGTAAAGATAACGGATGGACTGATATCAATACCGGTATTAGTGCCAATACTGGGCATTTTCACGAGTACTCATACTTTTGAAATGGAGATGGTTGTCTGAGGTCTCGTGCTTGCTGGGGACCTCGGCATCCTTCCTGTAAAATGCGGTGCCTGTTTACAGTGCCAGCTATACATCTCCTCCTCCTTCCTGGGGAACTATGTAGCACTGCTTACAGAGCTTCCACTGCTCGCACCAGCCAGCAAAACCCTCCAGACTCTTCATGAGACCCAGCACAGCCCACCCGAACACCCATCTAAGGCCCTGCACCACCCACCTGAGACCACCTCACAGCCCACCTCAGATCCCACACAGACCTCCTGAGACCCCACACAGCCCACCTGTAACCCTCCAGAGCCCTCCTGAGACCCCACACAGCCCTCCTGAGACCACGCACAGCTCCCCTGACACCCTCCGCAGTCCACCTTAAAGCCTGCACAGGCCTCCTGTGAGTCTGGAGACATCAGGCCGCCACCCAGGAGCAACACAGAGTATGTAGCTTCATATTGTTCTGCATTGCTGTATAATGTATTGCTGAGATTTCTAGGTCCTCTACAGTTTGGAGTCAGTGGCAGAACTACCAGGGTCACAGCAGTTGCAATCATTGGTCTGCATTGTTCTAGAAAAACTGTCACATGACAAAAAGTATTGGTAATTGTTATCGGCGAGTACTTGAGGAAAAGTATCGCTACTCGTACTGAAGACTAAAAAATTTATTGGTGCATCTCTAGTAAGGATGCACCGATACATTTCGAGTACCAATGCCGATACTTGGCATTTTCATGAGAACTACCAGGGTTGCAGCGGTTGCAGCTGGGACCTGGCTCTGGCTCTCCACCACTGTCCTGAAATCATTGGTCTGTATTGTTTTAGAAAAACTGTCACATAACACTAAATAAAAAGTTATCAGTACTCGTACTCGCAAAACTGGTATCTGTGCATCCCTTTATTTATATTTATAAAAACAAAATCATACATTAAAACAGAGATGTACAAATCCCAGGAGCTCCGTGTGCTCCTTACACATGACAGCCGCCTCCTAACTTTTGAATTTTTCTCTAGTCTAGTCTTGGCGCTTGAAAAGTATTGGTTGGTTGGTACATGTACTTATACCCGTGTTTCCCCGAAAAAAAGACACTGTCATATTTTTTTTTTTGGGCAATCAGGGGTGCCGTACCTTTCCAAGAGCAATTCGGTAACCAATCGCTGGCCAGAATGAGCGAAACACACTTTCACTATCGATTCCTCACAGACGGAGCGCATTTGGTATCACTCTGCCAGTGACAGGAGCCGGCGCTATAGAAGAAGCCTTATGCGGCTCTGCTCCCTCCGCTGTCGCCTCGCTTCCTCTAGCGCTGGCTTCGTTGGCACCGCTGATTCTCTCCCTCGGGTCTTCAAGTTCCCCTTATGCCACCACCGGCCCAGGGAATGGTCACAACTAGGTCTTATTTTCGGGGTAGGTCTTATATTTTAGCAATTCCTAAAAATAGTACTAGGTCTTATTTTCGGGGTAGGTCTTATTTTAGGTGGAAACGGGGTACTAGTACCGAGTACTGTACTTGGTATCGGTGCATCCCTAATCTCTAGTAAAGCTGAAACCAGAGAAGGCAATATAAAAGTAGAATAAACTTCAGCTATTCAAGCAGGGAAGGCACAGCTGGGACGTAACACTTCTCCTCAGTCAAGAAAGTTGACCGGCTCGCGATGATGGGTTTTCAGACTGTTACCTTCGACAACGGCCGTGACGGATGTCCCGGCTGCAAAAAAAAAAAAATATGAGCAAATGTGTCACCTCGGCCACATACAGCTCACATTTATTTTCTATAAGAGCCGGGTCTGCGCGTTGCTTGGGAAATATATCACGAGGCGCGCCCGCCAATTCCTCCACCTAATGAGCCTAACAGCATTTCACAAGCGGGATTGAAAGGCAAGAAATAAATGGACGGCTGAAGGAATCGACATCCATTCACCCACAGCGTCTTGCGCTCACGCTGATGCTGGCGATCACCTGCTACATGGGGAATTAGTTTTATGTCGCACATGGATGAATCCTGGCAGCGCAGTGTTTCATCTCACAAATGAAAATGGATTCACAAGGTGCGGACAAGTTGCAGACAGCTCTCGGCCTAATCCTTGGTGACTGTATCTCATTGCGTCGTGCCGTTTGTACCGTATTGTTCGGCCCGGGCAAAAAAAAAAATCTCACCTGTTGTTTTTTTTTTAATTTCCGAAATCCCGATAAAAAAGTGTCAGGTTTTAATAAATGGTTTTCGCACTGATTGATATTCAATGTGTCCTCGGAGGATTATTCCGGCATTAATCAATGGACATGTGAACAATGCAGAGAGATAATCCTTCGAAAATGTCCCATCTGCAAGGTCAGCAGAGGAGAGGAATGAAAGGAACGTCTTTGAAAAGTTGGTGGGTAGAGACAGCTTGAGCGAACTTTCCAGATCCCACGCACCCCCCGATTTGACAGCCTTTGCTGATTGCTGATACGACCAATCAGATTTGCTTGTTGCTATCAGATGATGTTTTTGCGCTATGTAAAACGTGGGGGAGAAACTTTGTTGCTCAATTTTGGGAGAACTGAGCAGAGAAAACATGGAGGACACTGAGAGTCCAATTCAGGAGTAGGCAACCTCAGAACTCTATCTGTGGGGGAACCCATAAGTAGACATGTAAATTTTGCTTCGTTCTGAATAGAAATTTGGCCGAATGTCATTAGATTTGGAAATTCTGATGCATTTGAACATGAATACAAATAAAACTACAAATACAGATGACCAATATGGACTAAAAAGACCTGTATGGACTAAGATGACCAGTATGAACTAAAAAGACCAGTACGGACTAAAATGACCAGTACAGAATAAGATGACCAGTACAGACTAATATAACCAGTATGAACTAAAATGACCAGTACAGGCTAATCTAACCAGTGCGGACTAAGATGACCAGTACAGACTAATATGACCAGTATGGTCTAAAATGACGGGTATGGACAAAGATGACCAGTACAGACTAAGATGACCATTATGGACTAAAATGACCAGTACAGAATAAGATGGACCAGTACAGACTAAGATGACCAGTACAGACTAAGACCCCGTTCACAGTGAGCGATTTATCGCGCGGTAATTCCCGCCATATTGCGGCAATTTACCGCACGATATTGCTCTCCAATGCTTCTCAATGGGGCAAAGGGTCCTGCTGTCGCGGGTCGTGTGTCGCTACAGCAGGACCCTTTTTGGAGCGGATTTAGCCGCGATTTAAGCTTGCTCAATGCAAGCATTTGCGCGATATCGCGAACCGCTCAATGTGAACGGTCTCTAAGATGACCAGTACAGAATAAGATGACCAGTACAGAATAAGATGACCAGTATGGACAAAGATGACCAATATGGACAAAGTTGACCAGGTCAGACTAAAATTAATACTACGGACAAAGATAACCAGTATGGACTAAGATGACCAGTATGGACTAAGATGACCAGTATGGACTAAGATGACCAGTATGGACTAAGAAGACCAGTATGGACTAAGAAGACCAGTATGGACTAAGAAGACCAGTATGGACTAAAATGACCAGTATAGACTAAAATGACCAGTATAGACTAAAATGACCAGTACAGACTAAAATGAATACTACGGACAAAGATGACCAGTATAGACTAAGATGACCAGTATGGACTAAGATGACCAGTATGGACAAAGTTGACCAGTATGAACTAAAATAACCAGTATAGACTAAAATAACCAGTATAGACTAGGATGACATGTATGCAATAAGATCACAAAAGAAAAAACCCAATGGTGGGTGAAGCATGATTGTGACAAAATGTGGACAGTGTCCCGGGATAGAGAACCACAATGTTGGCAAGAATGGAATACGGAGTCTGGATTTAGGCACCAAATAAAGAGGTGGCATAAGGTAGATATTACCCGAACTGGATAGTTTGCTCAGCGCACTGTAAATCATAAATAATGGCCATTTTTTGGTTTCACTTTTTTTATCTTACCCCTTTTCCCTTCTCAGCACTGCTGATCTCCTCTGGCCTCTTTCAGTCACTTCCCTTGTACATACACTTGATCCATTGGCCTCCAAATGGTGACTACAGTAAACCACACCTGTGCAATGTGGATGTGGGCGCTTGTAGTCAACACCATGGACTCATGAGATGGGGTGACAATGCAGGAGCACCTCTGGGAGACAGTTGTCATCCCCCAACAGGAAGTGCCTAAACAAGGATGGCAGGACCACCAGGGATTGCTTGTATGAAAGCTGCAGATCTCTGCAGAGGTCTGACATGCCCCCTGTTGAGTCAGACATATAGCTCTGCAATCAGCAAGGCTCATTCACATTGCTGATTGGCAAAATCTAGCTCTGACTTAGCAGAGGGCCTGGTGGACCGCTGATTCCGCACACAGACAAAGGGTCCTTTTCTGCAGTATGCTGGCAGGGGACAGGCTTCTCCACTCGGGATGTGGCTGCTTTCTAATTAAAACCAATGGTAAGACCTTGCTCATCTTATATTTTGATGCACCCTGGACGCTAGTTTGTGTCCTCTCGTTACCCTAAGGAGAACTATGGGGAAAAGCCCTGACCCCATAGTTCTCCTTTAAATCTGTTTTATTTGCATGCTGTTATGCAGTTAGCTGCTCGCTGGTATTTCCAAACACTATAAAGCAGGGCCACAATGATGTAGGATATGAAGACATTTTTCTGCTGATAAATAGATCGATGTTCTATGACATCCCCCTGTAGCTAAGAAACAGCAACGAGAGCCGTGCGCTGCATTCTGAAAACTTGTAAAGATTTCATTGGAAACATTCAGATTGGAATCTCAGTGACGTCCTTACCGTGACGCAAGAAGATAACGGTACGATTTTCACACGCTGAGACCCGCTAAACCACATCAACAAGTGCAACCTGCAGTTCCAACATTATTATTGTATCTTCTTTGTGTATAGCTCGGCTGTAGATCCTCCAATCATCTCTGAATTGGTGCTGACACTGTCCTTCCTTCTGGAGGGGGGCTACGTCTGTTCCCCATGGTCCCTGTGTTGTGAAGTAGTCACCGCTCCAAGCTCCCCCCACCCCCCCCCTGCCCCCCAGGATTTTTTTTTTTATTTCAAAAGTTTTTATTGTTTTCATTACAACATGATAATAGGTTACAAAGTTTCACATTACAACAAAACACCAACCATAAAAAAAAAGCATTACATCACAATTCCAGCCCAACTAGTTTCTTAGTCTCATCATCTCCTTAATTATAACATCATGAAAGTAGTCCATTACAAGGATGGCTAGTGAAATTCCAGGTTGATAACTGGGCATTCACTGATATGATGCACTTAAAGCGCACCTTTAACAAGGGCTGGGGCTGGCCACCTGAACAACAAACAGAATAAACGACAAACAAGAGAGGAGAACCTAAAACTTACACAATACACCAAAACAACATTAATAGATAGGACAATACCGCTCCGACCCAACTCATTTCTTATTCACATTATATCGTACAAAAATGCATATTGATAACCTTAGCATTCTGAAAAAATAGGGTGACACGGCACATAGTTGTGTAAGAAGACGGCCTCAAAATAATAAGTTGTTGGGTAAAATCTGATATGCTTCACCAAGGATTATTTAGAGCATAAAATCATAATATTAATCCAGTAGAAACTAACTAATAACAATCGGACTTAAAGGAGAACTATGGGGTCAGGGCTTTTCCCCATAGTTTTCCTTAGGGTAACGGGAGGACACAAACTAGCATCCTCCCGTCACCCTAGGCTCAGTATACCGCGAGCTGTAGCTGTAGCTCGCTGTATACTGAGACGCCGCAGTATACCGCGAGCTGCTGCCCATGGTATACTAAGACGCCGCAGCTGAAGCGGATCCCGACAATTCTGACAGCTGGCTTTGCCTACCTAGAGGCAGAGCCAGCTGTACCCGCCCCCGTCCATTCCGCCAGTCAGCGCTGGCGGATCGGAGCGGGGAGGGGGGAATCCAGCCCCTCCCCTGTCTCGGCAGAGAGCCATGACAGGATCGAGAGGTGAGCGAACGCCGGTATATGTTCGCTCACCTCCCGATCTACTGAGCCGACCTGTGACAGTCTCATTGTCACAGGTCGGCTAGAACTATGAGGTGAGTGAAAAGCACCCCCCTCATAGTTCTCCTTTAATAAACAGGCCGTCACTTCTGGTATGGGCCTAAAGCGCAACTTTAGCAAGAGCAAGGGACATTTAATGGCATACAAGACAAAGGACTAACGAAGAAGGAAGGAAACAAGCAGAAAAGAATAGCACAGAGAAACCAGTGTAAAAGTAAATCGTTTGGTCGGGGGTGGGCTAAAACCCAAAATCAGTCTGCCTTTCTCGCTTTGTTGTCGAGTCCATATAGGTCAAGCAAGGGTCCCAGACAAGCTCGAACTGTGCAACTTTGTCCAGGAGAATACTCGCTAGCTTTTCATGAGTCATGATCCAAGACAACTTAGTCTTTACTTGCCTCAGAGATACCCTAGATGTCTTCCAGGCCCTAGCAATGGTAATTTTGGCTGACAGGAACATAAAGATTATCAGTCGTGTGCAATGTCCAGAGACTCCAGGGACACCCTCATTTAGAAGGACATACCCGGGAATCCTAGGGACACGCACGCCCGAGGATTTAAAAAAAAAACCAACAACCTGAAAATTACTCATCCACGCTGTAACAAGTGAACTAATCCGGCTGCAATCACCTGACACATAAAGGAACTGATTTCCTCTCTTACTGTAACGACTGTCACTAAAAAGACAAAATAATTTGGATGCCTCTTTCTGGGTCACCTCTCGCCAGTCCCCGGCTTCTCGCTCTCTTCTCGGAGGGTATGAAAGGTGACAGCGTCTATTTACCCTCTGGTCAGCCGAGTACCGGAGCCGCGCAGCTAATGTAACATGCAGATTCAGTCAGGCAGTAAAATGCGGATTCGGAGCGCTGGGTGCTCCTTCAACCATGATTTACTTTCCCAAAGTGGATATTCGCCGCGATGGGAGAACAGGTGAGGTCTCGCTAATCTGATTTAGACATCACCCCTGGCAAGATCACAAGACATTCTCAAGTTTTTCAAGGTGCTAAAAGTTTGCAAACACGAAAAAAAAAGGTTCTTGCTACCAGCAGAAGTTTAGATAGAAATGATTCCACTTTAACTATAATATATATTTTGATACATTTAATTAGAACCTCAGTGTCTCTTTATTACCCTCCTGTAAGGCTTGGCGCAGCAGAATTGATTTCAGATAAGAGTGTGGAATCGTTCAAGAAGTTTTTGGACGATTTCCTTAGGGACCGTAATATACAGGGGTACAGGTACTCCTAAGAACGAGATCACACATGGACTCATACACACGCACACATCAGTAGAACCATATACATACACGGAATAGGTTGGACTTGATGGACTTATGTCTTTATTCAACCTCAAATAATATGTAACTATGTAACTAAGAATTGGGAAGGGTCAGTACAAGACATGTGCGATTCATTTCGTTCTGAATTTAAAAAAATTTGGACGGATTTTCGGAAATTCGCACATTTGGATGCATTGTAATGAAAAAATAACTAATCCAAAGATATCCGAATTTTCCGATAACTAAAACATTTCGGATGCATCCAAATTTTGTTCCCGTATGTCATTCTAAATTGGTTGGTTATGTGTTTAGATGAAGCACTGAGATCTTGAGGAATGCTGAATTAAAAGAGAACTATGGAGGTCATTGTTTTTTCCCATAGTTCTCTTTAGGGTCACAGGAGGACATATACTAACCTCCTCCCGTGACCCAAAGCTCAGTATATCGCGGGCTATTGCCTGCGATATATTGAGAGCGCCGCAGCCGGGACAGATCCCGACAATACTGTCGAGATTCACCCAGCTGCGTGAGTGACAGCTGGCTCTGCCTATCTAGAGCCAGCTGTGCCCGTCCCCTCCCCCAATTGTTTCTCCGGGTAAACCGAAAAACCATCTCCGGGTAAACCGAAAAAAAAAAAACACCTTTTGTGGCCGCCCCAGCACTGCAAGTTTTAAAGTGGACTTTTACCCAGATCTTTAAAATAACAACAAACACATCTTTAGAAATGTTTAGTAATGACCATCTACAATCACATACTTCTAGATAATTGCCGGCTTTGTATTCTTTGCATTCGTTATTTCTCTTTCCTTCCCCAGTCTTCTGCCAGCGGCCATGTTTACTAAGCGCAGATTACTAGATTTCCTATTACTTCCTGGATTTCTGGGACATGTGACTAGGACATGTGACCATGCAAATCATCTCAGGGGATGAAATGCCTTTCCCTGCAATCTCGTGAGATTACAGATGAGATTTCCCAGCAATGCTCTGCTGATGACAAGCCAATCCCAGTGTGCATTGGTGTGGCAAACTGAAGTCATTGTGCCCTTTCAAAGCAGGAAGTGAACGCTCAGCAAGTGTAAGTATTTCATAATCACAGCATTTTATACCTGTCATGTCTATGTTATTATTATTCATCATACATAGAGTTATGCATTGGAAGAAGAATTCAATTTGTGAGAGTAAAGGTTCGCTTTAAGTGCTCATTTATGCTTAGTGGTCCAGCAAAAGTGACTTTACTTACATGATCCCCGCTCCCACTGGGTTGCTATGCTGGTCCCTGCATTTTCTTTTGCCCTTCTATAGGGCTTGTTCATACCATGTCCGGACCAGAACAGTTTTTGTCCATGCCTGAAATGCATCCCAATGTATTCCTATGGTATTTCTGAGTTCACATCACTGCAGACCGTTTCGGTGTGTGTGTGTGGGGGGAGGTATTGGGAATGCTGCATGCTCAATTTTGTTCTGGTCTGGAATGCACCACAATGCATGTAAATGCATCAAAATGCATGCAAACACACTGGACTGCACCTGAAAGCCCATTTGAGTGCACCGGAACGCGTCAAAAATGCACTGCACTTGCAGACCTGCTCCAGATCCGGTCCGGACATGGTGTGAACAAGCCCTAAAGCAAGTTCCATAGACCTGCATGAGACGCGAGGATGCCAAGGCACAGTCCACCAGCCAAAGCAGGAGAGAAGACATGACAAGGGTATTGTATACGTCTCTGGCTAAACATAACAAACCCTCTAACTTCATCCCTCTTTCTCAATTAATTTGACACAACACCAGTATTGGATTTTTAGTGGCCACAGCAGCCATTTTTATTAAGTACAAAACCATATAACAAAAACCTTAACAAAATCAACTGACAATGGGAATTAAGGTCCTTGAAGGTCATTCCACAACAAACCAACCATTATCTGCCTACACGGCCCCCAGCCGCACGACACCGCCTCGGGGACTTTGCAGTATAACAGCAGATACCAGGGTCACTAATGAACAGACCCGTTAACACAGGGATGCCATACCTGAGACGGCTCCCCACTCAATGAAACGTCAACTGGACATGTTGCTCCTCAAGGACCCTAATACCCTGCCACGGCACCCGAGACGTGACCCCTTGCGACTCGGGTGCTCCTCCACACCCAAAAGGATTGCTGTATGCCACTCCGAATACCCAAAAGCCACATGTAAATCCAAACTTCAGTAAGATGCACCCCATCTCCCCTCAAACCAGCCCTGAGACTCTTCCACTTCCAAATGGCGTATGGCCAACCCACCATTGCGAACAACAAAACAGGCCACCTGCATACACACCTGAATACGAGCCTCGTTACGCTTCACCAAGGATCTGGCCAAACGCCAAGAGGAGCGAGCAAAAATATCAGACTCCAACAACAATCGTATCAGAAAAAGAGGTATGCACATGCAAAACCAAACTCAATGTACTGATAAGGTCTCCCAGGGACCGAAGTCCCAGATCATGGCCACCTCCAGGTAGAAACCCCCACCTCCGGTGACCTGTGCAAACAGACGATGTGCTGAAAGAACTCCATCACCAGCCTACCCCACAGAATACGCGGCACACCCATTTCTGTATCTGGAACTTTCTTTCCTCAAGGATACACCTATCACTCCTCCTCTTATCTCCCTGACCAATCGGGTAAGCTTTTCCCACTTTTAACCTCCCCTTATCTATATGAACATATTAACCCTTGTATCCCTCCCTTTTGCCTCTACAAACCCAGTCATGCAGGCCTTAAACATACGCCTCCGTCTGTTGTTCCAGGCCTGTCTAGAATGTCGACCATCGGGGGAGTGGGGATCAGGGGAGTGGGGACCAGAAAAAGTGACTTTACTTACATGATCCCCACTCCCGCCGGGTTACTAGAACGTTCCCTGCAGTTTCTTTTCCCTTTCTAAGGACCTCTGATGGCATCACATCTAAACAAGGTTCCACAGACCTGCATTAGACATGAAGATGCCAAGGGACAGTTCCCCAGCTGGAGCAAAGGAGGAGAAGACAAGAGTGCCGACCACCAGGGGAGTGGGGATCAGGTAAGTTAATCTGCCTTACTCCAGCTCCTAGAGGAGCAGTTAATCCTTGCAATGGGGTGGGGTAGCCTCACTGCGAGGGGAGTTTTTTGGTTTGCCCAGATATGGTCTTCAAGCTTTCAGCCCTTATCAATGGTGCCCCTCCATATGACCCCATGAGATCTATTACCGAATGACAGTATTTATGTACCAAGGCTTTTATTAAATCCTCTTTGTTTCTATCCTCACAGAGAAGGTTGTATATCAGAAATGTCACACAGATTCCTTTTACGCGCTTGGTTTGGATGCCAATGGCGCTCAGCGGCGTCCTCGAAGCCATGCAGAAAATCCCTAATGAGGTTATTCCTTTTCGGTTCCAGCGTTACACCATCCATCCCGGTGATTAGGAATGCGGCATGCGTTGCATTATACGCTGCATCAGCCTCCTTCCCATGTGGAGGCAACGCTTCATGAAAGCTTAACGTGCACCTTGTAAACCCGAGAACATCTCTGTACAACTCCCTTCCAAGGAGAATTAATTTTCCTCTACACAAATGTCTGTTTGAATTTTATATGACTCGCCTATACAGTGGGAAGGAGCTTGAATAGGTTTTATTTGCAATTTGCCAGATATGATCAATCTGATCAGGCTGAAGGCTGCAGTCATTTGAACTTGTGCACTATATTTCTGAACCAGCTTAATGGAGTGGAGTTGGGGGGGGGTGGGGGTGGGTTGGAATGTAGTTACAGTGGTAGTATACTGCCCTCTACTGGCCCGCCGCTCGCCACTGCGCCAAACGCCTCTGCCAGACTGCGGAGCTGGGAAAAGTTTTTAGCAATTACTTAAGAAGAGAGAAACTTTCAACAATAACAGTTGACATCAGCATACATTTTTAAGCAATTCAGAATGTGTTTCGATAACAATATGTTAATATCGCTGAATTGTTACAGTAAACTTTATATTCACTTCTGTAAACTACTGCTAAAGTTTGGAAATTTATTAACAGGCTTTTTTTTTTTAGCAAGACCAAAAGTTGGACAATTTTTGGCTTTGCTTGCTTTACCATCCTAGGTTTTAAAGCAGGCTGAATTTTTATTAACCCTTGCAATGGAGCTAACGTCACACTGCAAGGGTTAAGGGCTTATTGCCCTTGGGTAGCCCTGCTGCAAGGGTTAGGAACACTTGGGTAGCCCCACTGCAAGGGTTAAGAACACTTGGGTAATCTCATTGCAAGGCTTGTTGCCCTTGTGTAGCCCCACTACAAGGGTTAAGAACACATGGGTAGCCCCACTGCAAGGGTTAAGAAAACTCGGGTAGTCCTACTGCAAAGATTAAGAACACTTGGGTAGCCCCACTGCAGGAGTTGAGAACACTTGGGTAGACCCCCTACAACAAGAGTTAAGAACACTTGTGTAGCCCCACTGCAAGGGTTAAGAACGCTCGGGTAGCCCCACTGCAAGGGTTAAGAACACTTGGGTAGCCCCACTGCAAGAGTTAAGAACACTTGGGTAGCCCCACTGCAAAGATTAAGAACACTTGGGTAGCCCCACTGCAGGAGTTGAGAACACTTAGGTAGACCCCCTACAACAAGAGTTAAGAACACTTGGGTAGCCCCACTGCAAGGGCTAAGGACACTTGGGTAGTCCCACTGCAAGGGTTAAGAACACTTACTGCAAGAATTAAGAACACTTGTGTAGCCCCACTGCAAGAGTTGAGAACACTTGGGTAGACCCCCTACAAAAAAAAGAGTTAAGAACACTTGGGTAGCCCCACTGCAAGGGTTAAGAACACTTTGGTAGCACCACTGCAAGGGTTAAGAACATTTGGGTAGCCCCACTGCAAGGCTTGTTGCTCTCGGGTAGCACCACTGCAAGGGTTAAGAACACTTGGGTAGCTCCACTGCCAGAGTTGAGAACACTTGGGTAGCCCCCCTACAACAAGAATTAAGAACACTTGGGTAGCCTCAATGCAAGGATGAAGAACATTTGGGTAGCCCCACTGCAAGGGTAAAGAACAGTTGAGTAACCCCACTGCAAGGCTTGTTGCCCTTGGGTAGCCCCACTGCAAGGGTTAAGAACAGTTGGGTAGCCCCACTGCAAGAATTGAGACCACTTGGATAGCCCAACTGCAAGGGTTAAAAACACTTGGGTAACCTCATTGCAAGGCTTGTTGCCCTTGGTTAGCCCCACTGCAAGGGTTAAGAACAGTTGGGTAGACCCACTGCAAGGGTTAAGGGCTTGCTGCCCTTGGGTAGCCCCACTGCAAGGGTTAGGAACATTTGGGTAGCCTCACTGAAGGGTTAAGGGCTTGTTGCCCTTGGGTAGCCCCACTGCAAGGGTTAGGAACAGTTGGGTAGCCCCACTGCAAGGGTTAAGAACACTTTTGCCTGGAGTTCTTATTCAAATACATGCTGGCTCTTGTAGTTCCTCTAAAGCTAGCACTACCTGTGCACACCAACACACATGTATGACAGGAACCGGGCACATACAGACAGGGCCGGCCTTAGGCCTTTAGGCGCCCTGTGCGAGAAAGCTTTACAGCGCCCCTCAGTGACCACACCCCTCCGTGGCCACACCCTTTAGTGGCCACACCCCCCAGTAACCACACCCATTTATCACCTGGGGGGGGGAGAGAAGCCGCCCCCAGGACGAGCTGTGTCGGCCGCACGGCGCCCTTGTTGCCATGGCGCCCTGTGCGGCCGCACTGCTCGCACACCCCTAAGGCCGGCCCTGCATACAGACTACTTGTTCTCTCTGTGAACTTGCATTGAGATTGCATTGATCTAGCTCAGGGGTAGGCAACCTTGGCACTGCAGCTGTAGTGAAACTATGAATCCCATTATGCCTTTAGGAGTCATGGCTGTCAGGGTTCTAGCCTCATGGGACCTGTAGTTCCAACAGCTGGGGTGCCGAGATTGCCTACCCCTGGTCTAGCTGGTCAATGCACCTGGTGTGAATGAGCCCTTTACATTGATACCATTCATGTGTCTAAAAACCTACAAGAAGGTCGGCGTTTCCCTGCGATATAAATGGATGCAGAAATATCGGTGAAAGCAGCCGCAGCGGCTTGCCTCCAGCTGACATATTTTTGGGGGGACGGTGGGCAATCAGTGCAAAGGTTCTCTACACAATTGGCTTTCGACCAGTTCACATTCCAATCATCCGAGCCCATGACAGACGCCTTGGACGCTCTTCAAAGCTCGCCGCCCGCCTTATCTGAGACTCGACACAGCCAGACATATTACTCCAGGTTGTCATTTAATTTGGTCCATTCAATACACTGACAAGATAGAGACGTTCCCTGCAAATCAATCTGTGGCAGAGGGTCGAATTTCCACACAAATCCATTACGTCTTCGTTTTGGCTCATCCCCGAGGGCGCCATCTTGGAGGCGTTTGATGCGTTTGGCTGGGTTCAGCAACATAATAATATCGTTTTTTAGGGAAACATTTTGAAGCCTTTGCAACCGAACTCGGACCATTTACAAGAATTCTCACCCAGTTCGCATTCAGACCTGAACGCGCACATCGTTCTTGCGGAATTTGAATAAGAATGGCGCACTTCGCTATTCACCGGCACAGCTTTAATACCTAAAGCATGCAAATTGCAGCATGACGGGATTCACCGCTCAGTGGCCACCCACTTCTAATGCGTTTCACCCATACGGGCTTAATCGTACAGAGCGCACATTGTTTATTGCGTGTTTGTTGCGCATCCACATAGGGCAGTCCATTAATTTTAAGGGGATGCCCAATGAGCGACAATCGCGGCAACCATGCAGCTGTTTGGACTGCAAGTGTTTTTTTTCATACATGCGCTAGTTATGCTGTTTAATGCGTGCAAGAACATACATCCTGCTGGCTGCGTTTGAGGTGCCGTTTGCGCTGATTGCACATTTCATGAATGCACGCGGTTTGGTGTTCGTTCATGCACGCCAAGCTGAAATTTGAAGTTGCCGCATTTTTTAATTCAGCACACAAAATCCTAAATCATCTTAAGCCCCCCTCATTTCTTTGATCATTAAAGCCCCGTTCACACCTCAGCAACCAGGAACGCATGTCACATCTGCGCACATTTTTTCCTGCATTTGCCAAGCATCACCTATTCATTTCAATGGATGCCACACATGCGACAAACGCAGGAAAGTAGCCCATGTGGCAGATTCCGCTTCAGACAATCCTTTTTTTTTCCTGTGCATTTGTGTGTGTTTTAATGCGTGTCCACATGCAGGAAGGATGCATGTTTTCCCGGCTGCATTTTGGGTGTCATTAACAAGTCATGGCACCTAGACACGTGCGATTCGTTTTGTTCCGAATCAAAATTTGGACGAATTTTCCAAAATTTGGACATTCTGACAATTCGAATATCCGAATCCCAATGCATCCCAATGTGTCTGAATTATCGGTTTCCGAATCTCGGATCCTGTCCCAATTCCATTCAAAAACTAAACTGAATTGGACATGTGACTTTTCTGACCAATCAGATGTGTTTTTCGGTTTAATGCATCCAAATGGCTCTGAACACAAATTTTCGATACGGCAACATGGGAGCCATATACAGTATATACATATTAATCCTAAAGCTGAGGCTCCCAGACCCAAATGGCATTCAGGATCCGAATTTAGGAATTGCATTGGGGAGCCCCTGAGTGGGTGTGGGAGCCATATACATATATTACTAAAGCTAAGCCTGCCAGACCCGAATGGCATTCAGGAACTCCCGTATACAATTCCTAATTTCTGATGCCGAATGCCATTCGTGTCTGGGAGATTCAGCTTTAGTATTAATATCTGTAGATGGTTTTCTGTGGTATTCATAATGAATATTCGTAAACTGATCCGAAACTAATGAAATTTGAATTTCGATCCGAATCCAAAACCCGAACCAAATTGAATTTCACATCCGAATCCCGAAATGACGAAAATATCCGAACTAAATTTTTCCGCAGCTTACATGTCTAATGGCACCGCAACGCGATACATGTTTTTGACACGTTCCGTGAACTTGCCCCCAAAGCACGTGCATGATGCATTTGCCACGTGTTCATGGAACGAGGACTTAAGGTGAACTCCAGGCTGCTACAAAAGACACAACTGAATGCAGCTCTTTATTTATTGATACATTGTTACATGTCTCTTTTTTAATGCCAGTAGTGTAATTACCTGGTTTGGACCTGGTTTCAGCCTCTTGCAATCACTGTACAGCAGAGCTCAGACCGGCAGCAAAAAAAGCCATTAAGTGGTACATCAGTGTAAGGAGAATGCTGATAATAGGGGAGAGCAGAGTGACAAAAAGATGAGCCCATCACTGTTCTTCTTCTCCTTCATTGTCTAGTCACAGGCTAGGGGGATGGATGAGACCTGTAAGTGTTACTGGAAAAAACAGGTCTACCCTTCCTGACAGGCATGGCTGCGTGGTTGAGCTATAAAAATCTCAGGACTGGATGGACAGAAATACACATTTTGGCACGTAAAGATCCCATCTGTGTGTTTAGCTGTTTGCCTGGAGCTCAGCTTTAAAGCGCAAACGCACATGTAACATCTAATATTATGCAAAGTAATAACGGCTCTGTATCTCCATTCCACTGGAGCATGTGTGAATGGGGCCCATGGGGCCAAGTAGTGTCACATGTGGGTCACACCTGGCCCTGTGCAAATCTAAACGTACAGAGCACTTCAGCTGCGCAGTGGTTAGCAAGCGGCGTGTGAAGATAAGAGAAGTGTTTTAGGCTTGAACCTGTTCTGAACCTGAACTCCTCTGGAACTGGAAGAGACATGGGGCCACCCACCCAATCATCTGCTGGGCTGGGACATTCCCCGCCCCACAGCTGCCCATAAACAAAGGGGTGAGATGCTTGTGCTGATGTCATTAACCTTATATGGCCACATGACCCTATTAGGTCAATGGCATTGACTAAATATAGCCATATGACCATATAAGGTCAGTGATGTCACAGCATACTGCACCATTGGGGAATTCCCTGGCTACAGCTGATTGGGCAGCAGTTAAAGGAGCTTCCTTCTGGGTTTGAAGTAGCTCAGGTTTAGACCGGGTTTGGTCCAAACCCAAGCTCATCCCTAGTCATTAGTGCAGATATAAATTCATCCCGAGGTCAAGTAGAAGAGCCATTCGCTCTGCAATCTCTGTGGACATTTGTTCTGTGTGAATGGAGGCAAAGGTGAATGTTCTTAGTATATTTCCTTCTTAAGATGAATGTAATATTAGGAAAATGCCACATGATGGCCCCTAGATAGATAGAGCTGATGAGCGTAAGAAATAAGAATTTTGATCTTCCTGCATTACATACAAAAGCAGAGGGACCCAGTGATGACATCACTGTCTCAGGTCTAAAAAATGTTATGTATTAAAAAATGGAGATTTTATTTAAAAATGTGATTAGAATGTTGATGGGGGGAGGTTGGGGGGCGGTATGGGGGAAAACAAAGGAGGGCTGAATAAACTTCAAAGTTAAGCTTGAAAAAGTTTGACAGAGAAGGTTGTGATGTGAAAGTAATTAGGAAAAAAATACAGAAATGTAAACTAATTAAAAAAATTGCTGAGAACTAATTAAAACAAGGAAAATCTGACTTCTTCCCTGCACTGAGGTGATGAATTGTTCCAGGTTTATGGTGACATTAATTCTTGGAAGAAGAATGTGAGATCGTCTTTGTAAACTGGATTCGGCTGGTTATGTTTTTTTCATACCATGTCCATTGACCAATGACAAAGTATCAACAAAGTATCAATGCTGACGATTTTCTGATGGGCCCCATAGGGAGCCTTCTGATCAGATAGATACAAATCATGTTCTTTTTTTCAACACAATTGCTCAGAATTGATACAGGTAAACCAGAGCCGAGACTACAGATCACTGGGCCCCATAGCGAAAATGTGATAGCCCCCCCGATGACCTCTCTTAGAGCTGTGAGGAACAATGACAAGATCCCAAAGACTCCTCTTGTGCATTTGAAGTCGTATCTACACTGTAGACTGTACAAGGGATTAGAGTTGCTGTCAACTGCAACCATTCCAACCCTTAAAAGAGAACTATGGGGTAAGTGTTTTTCCCCATAGTTCTCTTGAGAGTCACGGAAGGACATATACCAGCGTCCTCCCGTGACCCAAAGCTCAGTATATAGTGGGCTACAGCTCGCGTTATACTGAGAGCGCAACACCCGGGACGGATCCCGACATTACTGTTGAAATCCACCCAGCTATCTAGAGGCAGAGCCAGCTGTACTCGCCCCCTCCCTCGTCCTTTCCTCCAGTCAGCGCTGGAGGATCGGAGCGGGGAGGGGGGAATCCCTGTGGGGAGTGGTGACTGGCCCCCTTCCACCCCCGGGCCGCCTGGGCTGCTATGGCTATAGTTACGCCACTGAAGTAAACGTTTATGAACAATGTTGGTAGTGTTGGTCATGTCTTTAGATGAAGCACTGAGATATTGAGGAATGCTGAAGTTTTACCTGCTTAGAAGAACATTACGTCAGAATACAGCATTGTGAAGGAAACATATAGAAAAAAAACAGCTTCCTGTGTATCATAGATAAGCATGCACATAGAGAGTAATATTGCACTACAGCGACATCTACAGCTCAAAAGCCATAACAGTATATTCTGTTGCATTTCCAACAGGTACAACCTTTTGTTGTGCCGAAAAAAACCTGTCATATATGTATAAGGAGCCCATTAACTTTGGGTTGCATGGCAGTAATGGGCCCCCAACACAGGAATATGGCTTCTGATCCTTTTTTTTTTACAGCAGTACACAATATACAGGGCTCCAGCGGCTGAATGTGAATACTCATGAGTACACCAAGGCTCATGTCTACCATGCATGATAGGATCCTAAAAAAGCCAATCATGTCCACAATGATAGTCACATGACTGGATATGTCGGAAGTGGAGCAGAATTCAGAATAAAAAAAGAAAATAACAGCGGGGCACAGTAAGTACTAAAGGCCTGCTTTTACTGCACGTGCGCAGCCTACCATGTGTATTGTGGTGACAGGGTCTAATACTGAAAAATGGCCTGGATGGGAAGGGGGTTTAACACCGCGGATGTCAACTGGTTAAGAGATGCATCTGCAGAAGGGCTCTTAGAGGACCATCACCTGAAACATCTTACCATTCATTCATATGACTGTTAAAGTGGGACGTCAGATCAAACTTTTTGTTCAGACTTGAAGAGACTGGAGAAAGAGTTAAAACCTCAACTTGTGCAATCAACAGCTCATAGACATGTGCACTGCCAAAAAATTTGTTTAGTTTCGTTTCGTTTTAAATTCGGATTTGTGTTATTTCGTTTTTCGGGATTCGGGTGTGAAAGTCAATTCGGATTCGGAATTCGGATTCGGACGACATTCGTTAGCGGTAGTTCGTTCGCACGTTCATTTCGTTTTCGTTTCTTATTCATTTCGTTCATTCGTTTCTTTCGTTTGCAGCAAAGAGACATTTGAGGGGGAAAAATGTTTTTCTTCAACGTACGAAACGCATAAGGAACGAAAACGAAACGAACGTTCGAACGAACTACAGCTACCGAATTTCGGAAACGGAAATTCGGGTTCGTTTGTATTCGTTATATCTGTAATTCGGATACATCCGAATGTCCGAATTTCCGAAAATTCGTCCGAATTTCGATTCGGAACGAAACGAATCGCACATGTCTAACAGCTAGTGTATCACTAGTCAAACATTCCCCCCTCTCCATATGTCCTGATGACCATTGTGTCCAGTGTAACAGAATTGTTAGAATTATCCCCATAACAAAAGCTGAGGGGAGATCTTCCATTGGGGACACCTGTCTTATAAGGGAATTTCCCACTCTTTGGGAGATTTCATCTGACTTCCTGTTCCATCTTTGGGACAGGAAGTGAAAGGGAAATTTCCCCAGAGGCTCACAAACAGTTCAACCCCTTCCTAATCTATCCAAAGCTAAAAAAAAAGAAAAAGGCTACGTACTGTTTAAAGAGATCCTGTCTCCAACTGAAACAATTAATAATAAAAGCAGAGAAATCGAGTATTTTAAATACTTAATTTTTTTCTTCATTTTCCGTTTTCCTTGCAATGTGTCTTGCAAAATGCCAATTGTGACATTTCAATAAAGTTCTAACAAACAAAAAAACAGTGTCTTGATGAAACGCATCAGCACTGTGCTAGGCACATGCACACCAACTGCCGTACTGTTTTATATATACATATATATATATATATATAAGGGCTGTGGAAATTAAAGATTAATTTCTCGATTAATCGTTAAACTTTTTGATCGATTCAAATTATTTTGATCGCTAATGAAAACACTCGCCTCTCCGCCGGCTTCCGGGAGTCCCGTCGGCGATCCGGTGACGTCACGAACATCGACGTCACTGGACTTCTCCCCCCTTCCCCAAGTGTCGCCGTCGGCTAACGAAGGGAAGGGGGGAGGAGCCCAGTGACGTCGATGTCAGTGACGTCAC
>NW_017307430.1:212378-238293 GCF_000935625.1 Nanorana parkeri | reverse complement strand
CCTGAAAAACACCCCGGGCGGGGAAAAAAACCCAGCCAACCTATTTATCACAAATATTAAACAAGTTAACGAGTTTAGTAATTATTTGAACAAGGGCGCTGAAAACACTGTGTGCGGGCTGATTTGTGGGTGATCAAAATTACTTACAATGCAGCGACCAACAAACCGTGGCAATATTTAATGGTTACAGCCTATTAGGAAGCGTAGATTTATTTTATACATCTGTTACTCGCCGCCTGTGTCTGTGTGAATCGATGGCGAATTTACTTGAACAGGGCGACAGTAATTCAAAGTTTACCTGGTTATCGAATTTAAAGTTGCTGTTTATTTGCTTTTCTTGTTTTTTTTTATAAAAGAAATATTTAAATTGGGTGATTAGTGGTAATTAACTAAGTGCAGGGAAATTATACAAAAACAGAAAAAAGCAGGTTACGTATAGGTTCAAATATATAAATATATATACAGTATATACAGTAGTAGTATATAGATAGATAGATAGATAGAGATCTATACACATATACATATAGCAACAGGTGGGCATTTTCCTTTACTGGCCACCAGCATGATGGAGGGATCCACATGAATGAAGACTTAAAGGAGAACTATGGGGTCAGGGCTTTTCCCCAAAGTTCTCCTTAGGGTAACGGGAGGACACAAACTAGCGTCCTCCCGACACCCTAGGCTCAGTAGCTCGCGGTATACTGAGACGCCGCAGCTGATAACATCTCAAGAGTCAAAAAAAACTTTATTAGCTTCCTCAATAGCAACAAGGAGATATGCACAGCAAACGTGTTACGGGGGCACTGCCAGAAATTAAGCCTCCCCCATCTGGCTCTTCAACTGCTACTGTGCCACCCCTTTCCTGTCACCAGTCAGCATGACCGGACTATAGCCTTGCAATTTATGTAAAAAAATTTTGGGGACAGATAGAGCTTTCTTTTGGCGGTATATAATCACCACGGGGGGAAAAATTTTTTTCTATATAATGAAAAAAGTTTCCCTACGTTCTGTTATAAAACATTTATTATTATCCATATTTTTGGTAAAACATAAAAGACGGAGTCACGGCGGGTAAATAGACACCAAACATGTCAAGCGTTAAAATTGCGTGCGCCCATAGGCCCATAGGCGACGCTTAAAACGCTTTTACTGCTCATCAGTTTAGTGTTATCAGTTATTAAAAGCCCTAAAATGATTGTTCTCACTCCGATGTTTGCGGCGATATGTAACATGTGCGGCACAATAGGTGCAATCGTCGTTTTCGCACATAGTCGCACCCGACGCATATCTGCGTGTGTATGTGGGGGCGGGGACTTAAACAAATAGTTTTCTTTTTCAATTTTTTTATGCTTTTTTTTTAAAATGATTCTTTAATTTTTTATTACTTTTTTTTTTTACACACAACTTTATTGCTATTACATGGGGGGATAAGAAGCCCCCTATGTGATAGCCAGTTTACATGACAGGTCCTCTTTATGGAGACATCAGGGGTCTCCAAGACCCCTAATGTCACCTAGGGACCCCCGGAGAAGCTGATGAAGCAGAGATCGGCTTCATATGCTTCTGTAGCTGGAGAGTGACACTGAATGCAGGAAGTGATGTAATATACATCACTTCCTGCATTCGAGGACTGAGAGAAGATCAAAGGGAGGCCGTATACTGATCTCCCTTTGATCTCCTGTCACAGAGCTGTGCCGGCAGTGGCAGCTGCTAATACAAGCAATCGGGCGTCTCTAGAGACGCCCGATCGCTTGAATGTAAAGCTCCCGGCCAGACGTATAATTACAACGGCTGGCCGGGAAGCTGCTCATCTGGATTTTTCAAGCCCTGTCTCTGATCCTCGCACACGGCCGGGACAAACAGCTGTCACAGAGTTAACTGCGGTTCAGTGTAAAAAAACGGCATATTACTTGTACTGTGCCGTTTTTTTACACTGAACCGCAGTTAACTCTGAAACAGCAGAATTAATTAAATGTTCCAGAGGGGCTCATTGTTAAAGTGTTTAAAGACCGGACTGTCAGCTGAAAATCTGGGTCTGAACGTGCGAATTGTGGCCGTCAGCGACTAGTCAATGTTAGGGCAGAACGGGGGAGGGGCAAGACTGGTACAAGACAACAGAAGGGCAACAGCGCCGTGTCAGATTCCTCGCATCGCCTTTCACCATCTTGTGGAGTCACGAAGCGGCCCAACGAAGTACTGATGGGGTGGTCATAATCATCTGGCCACTCAGTGGCCATATCACTAAAGTTGAGGCACCCAGACCCGAATGGCATTTGGTATCCGAATTTTCGAACTGCATTTGGGAGCTCCCGAATGCCATTCGGGTCTGGGTGCCTCAGCTTTAGTGATATATGTATATGGCTCCCATGTTGTCGTAACGAAAATTCGTATTCAGACCAATTTGAAAGCATTGAATTGGGATTCGGATGTGCCTTAATTTCGGAAAATTCATACAAATTTTGATTTGGAATGAAACGAATTGCACATGTCTATTGGCCACCCATGATCCTGTTGGTGGTTTACCGGTTTTCCTTCCTTGGACCACTTTTGGTCGGTCCTGACCACTGCAGACCGGGAACATCCCACAAGAGCTGCAGGTTTGGAGTTGCTCTGACCCTGTCATCTAGACATCACAATTTGGCCCTTGTCAAATTCCCTCAAACCCTTCCACTTGTCCATTATTTCTGCTTCCAACACATCAACTTCAAGGACAAAATATTCACTTCCTGCCTAATATACCCCCCCACACTTTCAGGTGCCATTGTAATATACCCCCTCCCCCCACTTCCAGGTGTCATTGTAATATACCCCCCCCACAATTCCAGGTGTCATGTGAGCTGCAGTTTTGGAGTTGCTCTGACCTAGACATATAGCCATCACAATTTGGCCCTGTCAAAATCGAATCCTTTCACTTGCCCAGTTTTTCAGCTTCCAACAAATCAACTTCAGGGATAAAATGTTCACTTGCTGCCTAGTAGATCCCACCCACTTACAGGTGCCATTGTAACCAGATAATCAATGTTATTCTCTTCACCTCTTGGTGATCCTAATCTTATAGCTGATCAGAGTGTGTGTTGGGCATTATACAGACCCAAATGAGCTATTGTGCGTCATACATTTGGGGAGCACCATGTCCCGTACCCCCACAGGCCGGGTGCCGCCGGAGGCAAGGTAATCACGACCGCCTTGAGTACAAAATGACTTTACTCCATGCTGCACAGGTGATTCCCGCCAAAACATTAGCGCGCGCCGTGCTGCAGACGCACAGCCAGATCATAAAAGATCTGATATTGGAAGCATTGGTTTTAGCAGTCATTAGCTGATTCAGTGCTCCATGATCTTGTTAAGTCGAAGGTGGTAATTACGGAACGCTCAAAGCAGCCAATTTCACACAGAAAACTCCTATTTTACCGTAACACCTCGAAGAGCTCTTTATGACATCTCAGCCTCGGCTTTTTAATTTAGCCCGGCGAGATAGAATGAATACAAAGGGAATTCGGCTCTCTCTCTCTCTCTTTTACCAAAAGGTCATGTTAGATTGGTCCCAAGAAAAGTCAACCAGCTTGGAAATGTTCATCTTCCTAAGTGGCCTATTGACGTACCAACAAGTCGTCCTGCCGCTCCTGTTCCGGAGGGACGAAGACGGATTGCAGAGGAGACGTTAAACACGAGATGAATGGTGGCTGACCCGGAATCCTGCTGGATGTGTCTCCACAATAATCTGATTGCAGAAGGACAATTCTATTATCATAAGTTTATGGACAGCCGGGCGGATACTGCAATAAACAGGGGACGCTTTGTAAGCTTACAGATACAGTACATGTGTCACGGGCTCCGTGTTATCGCTGGGAATGCTATCTGTCTTTAGATGCCTGGGATCCATAAAGGCCGTGACACACTGCACGCAAAGCCGTGCAGAGCGAAGCAAAGCTCTCCGGCACGGAGCTTCGCGTGCAGTGTGTGAGCCGAGTGCAGTCAGATGATTGACTGCACCTTCAGCCAATCGGCTCGTCTGTAACAACCGGCCAGACGTCGCATCCCGTCGCGCCGGTTTATACGCCCGAGCCGATTGGCTAAAGTTGAAATTGTTCATCTCGGCACGCTCAGCTCTGCGAGCTCTCGCAAGCTGAGGTGCCGAGAAGAAAGTGACATGACACACTGCTCGCAAAGGCAGCGTGCCACCGCTCCGCGCTGCTTCGCGTGCAGTGTGTCACGGCCTTAAGGGTTATTCTTACAAAAGAGCGAGTCTTGCACAGTTGTAACGGCTCCTCTCCTGGACTGAAATTGCTCACTCTGATTTCACTGCACGCTGCGAGCTTCTCACAATGTGCATTAGAAGCTGCAGCAAGTCAGATAGAGCCCACGTAATTTCAGGCATCATCTAGTCCTTCCCTCCCCAGCCTGACTGTCCATAACCCAACCCCATCATTTATTGGATTTCAGTTCTTTCATTAATGGATGCTCAGCATCACATGTGGGTGTGGCCTAGGGTGGTCTGCATGTAAGCACAGCCTGTCTAAAAACGCCCACTCCTCCAGACTGACACTCATCAAGGAGGTTTGAAATTTGCATAACTCCTCCCAGGAGCCAGCCCACTGTTTGCATTAGGGGCTGAGGGCTTTTGCGAGGAGTACTGAAGTACATAGCTTCCTAAAGACATCACAGCACCCTGTTGGCCCCTTTTTTGCATGGCTGTATAATGTATTGCTGGGATTTGTACTCCTCTATAACTGGTGATTTTCTGTATGGCTGTATAATGCATCGCTGGTATTTGTAGTCTCTATAGCTGGTGGTATTATTCTGCATTGCTGTAAAATGTATTGCTGGGATTTGTAGCCCTCTATAGCTTATGGTATTATTCTGCATTGCTGTATAATGTATTGCTGGGATTTGTAGTCCTTTATAGCTGATAATATTATTCTGCATTGCTGTATAATGTATTACTGGGATTTGTAGTCCTCTATAGCTGATGGTATTATTCTGTATTGCTGTATAATGTATTGCTGGGATTTGTAGCCATTCTGTATTGCTGTATAATGTATTGCTGGGAGTTGTAGTCCTCTATAGCTGGTGGTATTATTCTGTATTGTTGTATAATGTATTGCTGGGAGTTGTAGTCCTCTATAGCTTATGGTATTATTCTGTATTGCTGTATAATGTATTGCTGGGATTTGTAGTCCTCTATAGCTGATGGTATTATTCTGCATTGCTGTATAATGTATTGCTGAGATTTGTAGTCCACCTACAGCTTGGAGTCAGTGACAGAACTACCAGGGTCACAGCAGCTGCGACTGGGCTCTGGCACTCCACCATTGTCCTCAAATCATTAGTCTGTATTGTTTTAAAAAGCTGTCACATGACACACACAAAAGGTATCAGTGATTGGTATCGGCGAGTACTTGACGGAGATTCTTGGTACTCGTACTCGGTCTGGAAAAAAATGGTATAGGTTAATCCCTAATTTCATGCATTTCTAATGATTTACCCCTTTAAAAACACTGTAAGCATGGAAACATGTTGCTCTTCCAGAAGTCCAGTGATCTTCTAAATTCTCGTAGCACTGAAATACCAAGCAGTGTTGTCAGCCCTGTCTGAGTTGTCCAATGTGGGACTACAAAACAGGTCCCCCTTAGCTCTTCTCCATAAACATGGGGCGGTGTTCTATAGTCCAGTAGTACCATCATTTTTTTCATATCTCTAAATATATACTAAAGTGCCACCATTGGTCCCGCATCTCTAATTTTCCATTCTGAAGCTTTCTTCCTCTCATCTCAGTAGAAATGTGTGATTTGTTTCGTTCCAAATCAAAATTCAGACAAATTTTCTGAATTTTGGACATTCGGACAAATGCAAGTTTCCGAATCCCAATGCATCCGAATGTGTCCGCATCCGAATTTCGGATGCCATTTGAATTTCGTTCAAAAACTTAACTGAATCGGACATGTGACTTTCCTGGCCAATCAGATGTGTTTTTCGGTTTAATGGATCTGAATATGAATTTTCCGTACGGCAACATGGGAACCATACATAGTATATACATATAATACTAAAGCTGAGGCTCCCAGATCCGAATGTCATTTGGGATCCGAATTTCCGAATTGCATTCCGGAGCCCCCAAATGCCATTGGGATCTGGGAGCCTGAGCTTTAGTAATATATGTATATGGCTCCCAGACCCCAATGGCATTTGGGGGCTCCGGAATGCAATTCGGAAAATCGAAACCCAAATTACATTGGGGCCTGGAAGCCTCAGCTTTATTCTTATAGGTATACGGCTCCCAGGCCCCAATGTCATTCGGGAGCTCCGGAATGCAATTTGGAAATGCGGGTCTGGGAGATTCAGCTTTAGCATTAATATCTGTATCTGTTTTTCTGTTTTACTCACAATGAATATTCATAAACTCATCCGAAATTCAGATATCGTCCAAATCCGAAACACGAACCGAATTGCTTTTTGGACCTGAATCCTGAATTCCGAAATAACCGAACCGAATTTTTCCGAACATGTCTAGTCTCCAGCTTCCTTATTTGTCTCTAACAGTGCACAGAAAATCGCCATGGTGAAGGATTGAAGGCTGAAATGTTAGAGACGATTCCGCAGCAAGGATGGCATTCGTTCTCCATGCGGCGGTCGGCAATCCTTCACGATACTGACGCCTACACGGGGTTTACAGTAATGAATGAATTGATTTTCTCTTAATAAAGCCATAAACTATTTATGCTGCTCATGAATGTATACATAAATCACCTTCTTATACGGCCCAAATAAGGCACCAAAGACGCCAATCAATCAATAACTTTCTATTGCTTAATAGGCTTTATTAAGTAAGAGCGATCGCCATCCCAGCTGACGGAAGATCCTGCATGGTACAATACGGCGCAATAGACGCCAGTGACCGAACCTACCAGATCTCGGTGGAATAAGCGCCGCTGGTGCATTGTAGAGCCATCTGTGGGACGTAAGTTCATGAGCATATGCAGGACCTTTTATTATTGGAAAAGCTGAAATCAAATCAGGTATAAAAGACACAAAATAATCGGCATTCATTAATACATCATGATATTGGTTTCAATGCAACGAGTGTATATACATACCTAATAGAAGTCTAAGTACAATACCTGCATTTGACTTGGCACCAACCTATCTGAAGGCCCTGAACGGCAGAACTCAGAATGGAAGAGGGAGGGTCAGAACTGAGAGCCAATCAGGCGAGCTTGCATGCAGATGTGCTGACAATGAACATTTGCATGCAAACTCGCCTGGTTGGCTCTCAGTCCTGATCCTCCCTCTTCCATTCTGCTGTTCAGGGCATTCAGATAGGTTGATGAGCAAAGAGAGAATTCCCAGATTTGTGCATCTGTAAGGAGCCACAACCTTCTTACTTCTTCAAAGTATTTTGTAGTATGGATTATGCAAAAGAAGGAGTAGATACACCCTAGTGTAGGTGGGAGCACCCAAGTGTAGGTGGGAGCACCCAAATCTTCAAAGCGGGTTGGAGAATATTTTCCAGGCACTTACCTACTGCACATTCACATCAGTCCCGGCCCTCAAGGATCTTACATTCTAAGGTCCCTATGATGCATGCATACAGGGTCAACTTAGACAGAAGCCAATTTACTTTCCACCATGTGTTGTTTGTCAGTCAAAGTACCGCAGCGCTGAATACTGAAAAATGGCCTGGATGGGAAGGGGGTTTAACACCGCGGATGTCAACTGGTTAATATACCAATAGATCCACAAATTCAATATGCAATATACAATGTGCATTCTGGTGGGAATCCTCTTCTATACAGTCCAGGTCTCTTATATTAACACTCAGCTCTTTTCATATATTTTTTTTTTCTTGTTTTCTATCGATGCCGACACAAGGACAAGCAAGACGGAACACGCCACACGTGTGACACGTGAAAATGAATCCTTGCACTTTATTTTATTGAGCGAATGTTATTGCCGTCACAAAGGAAACACCGAAAGGAGTGAAATCAAAGCAATCTCTTTTCTGCAGGGAAAAAAAATGTAGTAATTTGTCATTTTTTTTTAACAGAATAAATCCTCAGGTGCATTTTGGCAATGAATCCCATTTGCAGATAGCACAGCATGTCATTACTGGAGATGGCGCATTTTGTAGCGAGGAGAGTCCTAAGCTTTTAGTATGACTCGTATTACAGAGAATGCCAAAGGAAACGTTCTATACAGGGGGATGGCGAAAAGACAAATTGAAGCATAAATTAAAAATGTAACAGAACAAAGAAAGGTGAAGTCAGGGACACCTTCATCGATCCTCTCAGAGTGTTACTTCACCCAAAATCTGCCATTTTGTTCATGATTAGGGATGGGCTCGATGTTCAAGTCGACCAAGAGTTCGACTCAAACATCGGCACTTCGTGTGTGTTTGGCGAACACATGAACTATCAGGGCGTTCAGCGGGCTATTCGCCCGCCGAACACCCCACAGGGCACTGCGCCCCATGAAGCCCTGATTGGCTAAGGCCTCATTCACACACAACGCAAGAGCAAAATTGTATATTGCGTATGTACGTGCGTATATGCGCGTATTTATACACGTATACGCGTGTATATGCGTGCACTATATGCAATCCCAGAATGCATCACTCGTAATGGAATTTTTAATGTGCTGTGCGCATGTATACGCGTATGTGCGCGTAAATAGGCTGCCCGGACGCATCTCTGTTCCATTCTGTTTTTGCGCATATATACGCTACGCAAATATACGGCTCCATACGCGGCTATGTTTATGGAGCCATTTATTTGCATGTGTTGCATATGGTACAATACACACGTACGCACGGTAGTGTGAATGAGGCCTAAAGCTTTGCACCTGTCCACAGGGCCTGGTATGACTTTGGGGGGGAACCCCACACACTTTTTTTTTTAAATGGGGTCCCTCCTAACATTCCTACCAGCCCTAACACCCCATTCACGCTGAGCGACATGGATAGTGCTGGGTTTTCCACGCGAATTCGCGCGGAGCGGCTATGAGCTACATTGTGCGATATTGAGCGACATTGCACATCTTATAGCGCTACGTAGCGTGTTTTTTGGGCAGGACTTCGTCGCTGCTACATTGGGCTGTAACCAATCAACAGCGATCTTGATGTGTGACATCATTCTTTCCTTCCATTTTGCAGTGCAAAAGTGACCCTTCTGTAGCGTGATATCACGCGACCAAGTTGCGCAATATCGCCGGTAATGCGCGATTTTGCACGACACTATAGAGTCTATTGAAGCTGAATCGCGTGACATCCGCGCAAAAAAGGGTCATGTACGAGCGACAAGCTACAGCGACGAGCTACAGGTGACATTGAGCTATGAGATGTGAACCGCTCCATTGAAATGCATTGGACAAGCTACATAGAGCGATATCACACGGAAATATGCGCGCTTTCGCAACAAAAATCGTGCGATAAACCGCTCAGTGTAAACAGGGGCCTAAAGGGTCTGGTATTGTTTGGGAGGGGGAACCGCACGCTTTTTGTTTTTTCTTTATAAATTACATCTTTGCTGCAGGAGGTTCTATACATCGTACAGATTTGACATACAGGCAGGTTAAGGGGACCCCCCAGGCACCATATTTAAAGGAATTTTTCATTTGTATTGTTTCACTTTAAGCAATGTTAAAATCACTGCTCCTTTAAAAACTGTATTTTTTTAAAGTGTTTTTTTTTTTCATTGATTCCTGTTGCCCAGAGCAGTACCTGGACCCCCATACACTTTTTATTGCCAATAAATTGCATATAAGCCTCTAAAACGGGGACATTTGATTTCACAAGCTCTGGTCCCATAGACTTGCATTGAGTTCAAGTTCGAATTCAAACTTTTTCCATGTTCTAAAGTTCGAATTTGAGCCATACGTATGTTCGGACCATCACTAGTCATAATCGGATGCTGATGGCTTCTCTTGGTGGAGTCACCGGCATCAGGCCCGGCGCTACCGCAAGGCAAGTCAGGCGGCCGCCAGAGGATCCCGACACGTGCGGCACCTCAGGCAGTCGCCGGCCAGCTAAATTAGGACCCCACCTGGAGCTCCTCCCACCGCACCAGCGCTGACTCGCCTCTGCTCTCCCGCACCGAAGGTAAGTGAAAAAAAAAAAAAAAACATAGCGCAAACATTGGGGCATTTTGACAAGTACAAGTACTTGTCAAAATGCCCCGTTTTTACAGGGGGGAGGGTAAGTACCCTAGCACCGGCCCTGACCGGCATTACTCTCAACACACAGTCTTACCTCTGCTGCATGTGTGCAATGTAAGTAACTAAAGAACACAGTCCAGAGAAAGAGGGTTCAATGCATTCAATTTGTTTGCAGAATGTCCTAGGATTATTAAAAGCAAGAAAGGGATTCAGTCCATCTCTATCTACCCATAAATCAGACATCTTCCCTTTCTTTCTTTCTTTCTTTCTTTCTTTCTTTCTTTCTTTCTTTCTTTCTTTCTTTCTTTCTTTCTTTCTTTCTTTCTTTCTTTTCTCTCCTTTACTCTGACCCATCCATTCTTCAGCCTTCCCTCTCTCTCATGGTTGTCTTCCCTCCTGCCTCCCTCTCTCCCTTCCTCCCACCCCTCCTTCCTTTCTTCCTTAGCCTAACTTTCCTTCAATCTTTCCTATCCTTTCTTCCTTCCATCTTATCCCTCCTTTAATCTGACCCATCCTTTCTTCAGCCTTCCCTCTCTTATTGCTGTATTCCCCCTGTCCTTGCTTGCTTCCTTCCCCCCTCCCTCCCTTCATTCCTTCCTTAACCTACCCTTCCTTCAACCTTCCCTATCCTAGCATCCTTCCTTGTTTTCTTCCTATCTTATCCCTCCTTTAATCTGACCCATTCTTTCTTCAGCCTTCCCTCTCTTATTGCTGTATTCCCCTTGCCCTTGCTTGCTTCCTTCCTCCCTCCCTTCATTCCTTCCTTAACCTACCCTTCCTTCAACCTTCCCTATCCTAGCATCCTTCCTTCCTTGCTTTCTACCTTCCTTTCTTTCTTCCTATCTTATCCCTCCTTTTCTCTGACTCATTCTTTCTCCAGCCTTCCCTCTCTGTCATTGCTGTCTTCCCTCCTTCCTTCCTTCCTTCCTTCCTCCCTCCTTTCCTTCCTTACCCTACCCTTCCTTCAGCCTTCCCTATCCTTAATTCCTTGCTTTGTTCCTTCCCTAAGGAAGGAGAGAGAGAGAGACACACAGTAAAGTTAATATAATCTTTGCACTGACCGACAGTACGCGCTGAAGGGCCAAAGCCTGTACAATCCTACCCTTAAATCTGTATTTATTTAAATGTCTTGATGTGATGCATGTGATGCTTCGAATTGTTCATTTGCATAACCGCATAGCGAATTATTTAAGTCTTAAAGCAGAATGTGACGGTTTATGTTCCTCCACAATGACATCATTGGGTTTGACACGATAACGGTTACTGTACTCTGTGCATCCAGTTACGAAATATCACCCTGAAATGAATATATCGAATGCAGGGAGCCACAGGTCAGTCTGTGGATGTCTGTTGTGCCTATTGAGCAATGTAGATCAGGAAATATCCTGCATATTCCACCATGAATGATTGCAGAATGCCACCCTAAGTGCTTGTCTTTTATTGTGTACGTTCATGCAGCAATGCACAACAAATACACACTTTAAATGCACCACTTCCTCGGGGACCGGAAGACACAAAGCAATGCTGCCACCATGTGGAGGACAGCGGTTCGCAGACTGCAGCGCTGGCCCTTTGCAGTGATCAAGGAGGCAGATTGCATGCCAAGAAACACGAATAGTCATGCTTGAACACTTTTCTCCAATCAAGGTTTCAGGTTCATTAGAGACCATAGACAAATGAAGCGTGTGTCGGTAAAATTTACAGTCTAACGCAAGTGACTCAGACAATGCGATGGCAGACGGAGACCTCTCTGCACACCAAGTCCATCATTTCAGCACCCGAATTAAATTTTCAGACCTTTAGATGAAAAGACCTTTTCTCTTTTGTGCCACCAAAGTCTTCTTTCACTTTCCCCTGATATTCTTGGAAAGTACAGCAAAGTCTGTGTACTTCTGCCTGACCTTCAGCACCATTATTCCCGAGGATTTCAACCTCCACTGTGTTTGATATTTGACATTTTTATTCTCTTTAACTTTTAAAGAGTGATTGCAATTTTTACCTCTCTGAAGTTCACTGCACCTGCTGTAAAGGGATGGCGTCACTAGATATAAAAGTTCATCGTGGATACTTGAGAACACAACCTGACCATTCACTACAGACCAAAGATATCATTGTGAGACTTCATACTGTGAGACCTTGGCTTGGGTGGCAGGGTGGTGGATGGTATTTATGGGTCAGCTGGGGTTCTCACCTACACAGGGTCAGGGGCTTCCGGGTTTGTGTTTGCTATTGAGAAAACAAACTTTTTGTCAGTTCTGCTCTGGGTCCTGGAACCCAGAGGCTTCCTAAAGCTACATAGTTACATAGTTAGTCAGGTTGAAAAAAGACACAAGTCCATCGGGTTCGTTCAACCTATAAAGCTGTGGGTGAGATAAAGTCTGCAGTCCTGGGTCCACGTTTGACCTGTTAGATATGTGAAGATAGGTCACCAGCACTCCACCAGCGCGCCTTGAGGAATGGACCCTGCACCAGGGGCGTCCCGAAACTGGGTATCACCTGGTCTCTAGACTGGTTGACACCCCGCCGTGTCGTCATCGCACGTGCGTGTGACGTCATCGTGCATGCGCGTCCATCTGATTGACTCCTGCCGGGAGCCATCTTGGTGATGGACACCGACAGAGAGAGGAGGGGACGTTCACCCGGCAGAATGAGGTATGCCGCCGGGTCCCCTCCTCTTTCCTGACACTGTCAGGTCAGGCTCTCCGTCCATGACCGAGCGCCCGACTTTTTAGAGGGGTGACATCAAAATGATTGTCAGTCATTTTGGTGTCACCCCTGCAATGGTGTCGCCAGGGTGAGGGCGGCACCCCCCTTGTGACGCCACTGCCCTGCACAACCCCAAAACGTTGGCTATTTTGAGCTATTTAACGTTATTTTCAATAAACATTATTTTCCTTGCATTTTGGAGTGCTAGTGACCTGTCTTCACATCTTTGAGGTTCTGCACGGAGCCATCAGTGATGGTCACTACAAGCACCTATCTTATCTATGCTGGTCACCACCCTGTATGGTGTGCAGCAGGCACTTTCAACAATTTACGACCTTTTAGATAGTCAGTCATCACCGATTATAAAGCCGTACACGGGTGCTTTTATTTGAGAACTAACTGGAGCTCAGAGCTCATCCCTCCCCAGGACATCCATGCTGTAAGAGATCATCAAAGTGTGTGCATCTGCATTGACCAGACCATTGTAAGATAGAAAATGTATTCTATCTGTGGAGACAGACTGGGGGTCTGAGCAGACCATAGTAGCCAGAAGGCTGAAAGCGCTGAATTTACAGTATGTTGTTTGGTGTGATGGAGGGAACCTCTGCTTGGACAATCCATCTCAAAAATACATTTTTGACACAAAGCCCTAAAAGTTGGCGAATGAACTGAGTCCTGAAAACTCTAACCTTGATACTAAATTCTCAGGATACACGTGTGAGGACTGGTTATGCATCTACTAGAAATCACTAGGTGCATTATAACCTTGTAATGCAGCCTATCCATTCACCAGGGGCCATTGACATCACTGAGGTGATGTATTTATGCAAATTCAGCCTATGCCTTGACTTGACAAAGAATGTAGCCTATTAATTCATCAGTGATATCTCTAAGAACAAAGCCTATCCCTTCACCAGAGACCGGGGACATCACTGAAAATGCAGCCTACCCATTCACTAGAGACCGGTGACATCACTGAGAGTGCAGCCTATCCTTTCACTAAAGACAGGTGACATCACTGAGAATGGAGCCTATCCATTCACTAGAGACCGGTGACATCACTGAGAATGCAGCCTATCCATTCACTAGAGACCGGTGACATCACTGAGAATGGAGCCTATCCATTCACTAGAGACCGGTGACATCACTGAAAATGCAGCCTATCCATTCACTAGAGACCGGTGACATCACTGAGAATGCAGCCTATCCGTTCACTAGAGACCGCTGACATCATTGAGAATGCAACCTATCCGTTCACTAGAGACTGGTAAAATAATTGAGAATGCAGTCTATCCGTTCAGGAAGGAAGTGAAAAAATAGGGAAGGAAGGAAAAAAGGATATAAGGGAAGGAATGAAGTAAGGAAGGAAGAGAAAAGGGACAGAGGGAATGAAAGAATGGAGGGAGAAATGGAGAAAGGAAGGAAGAAAGGAAAGGAAGGAAATGAGAAGAGAGGATAGAAGAGAAATAGGAAAAATATAAAAAGAATGAAGGAAAGGATAAAAGGAAGGACGGGAACAAAGAGATCGAAAGACACTCTCTGGTGTTCGCCACTTAAATTAGCTATAAAGTAATTATTCCCGATAAGTTATGAGTTTTGAGTCCCGTATACCGAGTGGCGGATCTCCCCATGGTTTGTACAAATTAAAGTAACTGTTAACTGAGTTTCTTTTTCGGTCTCCAGACATTGCGATATAATTTAACGGGATCTGGTGCTTCTTTGCTGCCTGTCTTCCCTATTTATCTTCTGGCGTTAATAAGGGATACACAGGACTGAAATATGAGAACCTCTTCCGTGTTCCAGTCGGCAGAGTTATGGCTCGCTGTTTTGTCTGGGAAGGACTACTTACTCTAATATAATTTGCCATCCCTGAATCTCATAGGTGGTTAAACTACAACCTCCGATTCCTCTTTTCATTTTTCATCTTCCTGCTAACAAGTACTCGGCACAAATGAGAAGCAGCAGCGGCTGTAATTTTCATCAAGAAAAATTGACTAAAAAGGAACCTAAAGCATCTTCTCCTCCTGTGTCCTCTTATGAATTAACCTTGAGATGTATGTTAGTTCGCAATAAGGATAACTCTCTCATTTTAGGAAAATATATGAGTGATTTAAAGGACGTGGCATTTTTCTAGAGAGAATATCTTGTGCCTATAGCTGGAGACGAAGATGTGCCAACATTTCACACCTGATATGTTTCAATTGAATGTTTCTGGAGATTGTCATGCATGTGAAGTCAACCATATCAAAGGCAGAAAAACATAGAATTCTGAAAGTGTATGTATGTAGTATAGTGTATGGATTGTAAAAATCTACCCTATGGGAGATGTACCAACATATCAAATGCATACAAAGGGAAAAAGGAAGAACTCTATAGGCCTTGAAAGGTAACAATGAAGGAATGTTACTACACTGTCACGGTTAAAATGTATTCAAATGTCATAACAAGTAATTTCTAAAAAGAACTACTGTGCTGATGCTTTATATAAATTGTGCCCATAGATACATCCAAGCCTTGCACAACATATACTGTATATAAAAATACAAATGAAGATCACATGATCAATATATGACATTGATTACATCACAATCAACAGTAGGATGGAAAGACGATGGTCCAATGGTCCACTTCATCAGAAGAACAACTGGATTACGTTGGAGAAGATTTTTCTTTCTTTTTACACTAATGTGGTAAATGATAAATGAACAAATCTGCTCTCTCTCTCTTTCTCTCTATGCCCTGCTTGCAATCCAACAAAGCCAACCTATAATGTGCTTAACAGGTCAAGTAATCTGCCACAGATCAGCAGTATTTGGTGCCTATGTCATTGCATCGTATCAGCTAGATTTGCTGCAAGTCCAGTTTTAAAAACAATGTGATAATCACTAGTGGTAAGCAGGGCCGGATTTCCCAAAAGGCCAACCAAGGCCCGGCCTTGGGGCAGCAGGGAGTAGAGGGGCAGCAGGGGTGTGGAATTCCTATCTCTCGATGCCTGGGATATGCAGTTCCAGGCACCAGGCGGGTAGTTGTTTTCTACATTTAGCCCTGCTTTGGGCAAGCAGAGCTAAATGTACAGCGGGGAAGCCGCTGCTTGCTTTGTACAAGTGATCCCGGCAATGTCGCTGAGATCACTTGTATGCAGCCTGCAGGTCTGCCATTATCCTTGGGGGGGTTGGCGGGTAGGGGGGCGGCATTGAGGAACCTGGCCTTGGGGCAGCAGAGAGAGTAAATCCGGCCCTAGTGGTAAGTAGGGATGAGCTCAGGTTCAGGCTGAGGTTGTAGGCTACATGGGCCCACCCATTCAGCTGCTGGTTGGGGCATTCCCCACTCTGCAGCTGACCATAAAGAAAGGGGTGGGAAGCTTGTGCTAATGTAATTTACCTAAAATGGCCATATGAGGTCAATTGGCTCAATGGCGTCACTACACTACCACCCCAGCTGATTGGGTGTCATGGAAGGAGCTTCCTTCCTTATTCTGGAGGAGCTTCTCCTAGGTTTGGAAGAGCTCAGGTTCAGACCAATATAACCAGATATCACCAAACCCAAAAACGGATGCTAATTGCTTATACTTTGCACATAGTGCCCACAATTTAATTAAGGAGAGATATAACAAAACTCCCAGGAAAGTAGTTAACGAATTACCATCCACTCTGGCTGCCCCCCAACCCCCCCCAGCCAGTGATATGCATATAAAACAAACAATCAATAGAATCAGCAAGTAAATGGAATAATCAGTGTCAGGAGGGGTAAAGTGACTAAAAGCCATCACCTTGCTGCTGCTTGTTGATTGGACAGTCAGGGAACAGCAGCACACTGATGTCATCAGCTCTGCCCGCTGCTCTCTCCCTCTTTTCATATCTTCCTGGATTTAAACTTTAATGCATACACATGAAAACACCCCTCCTCAGCTGAAATCCCTGGTCTTCCTCTGTTATACTCAACGACCTGTTTATTTATCTGTATCTGTAGATACTGCATTTGAACAGCAAGGGATCAAAGACATTGATTGTATAGCGAAGGACATGACAGGGCACAAGATTGGAGATTGCAGAAAAGACGATCGACCATTCCTGGAGAAAAGAACAGCAAACTAATTAAAGGGAATCAACAATGTATTTTCCGTGAGAAAACATTTTCAGTTGTTGTCACTACTCATTAAAGCCAAGGTATGCAGAAGAGAATCTCTGAGTGGAACCATGGAACTTTGAAGCAGATGGGCTGCTGCTGCAGAAGACCACACCGGGTGCCACTCCTGTCAGCGAGGAACAGGCAACTGAGGTTACAATTCACAAGGGCTCACCACAATTGGACAATAGAAGATTGGAAAAACATTGTCAGGTCTGATGAGTCTGCTTGAGATGGCCGTGGGGGGGGGGGTATCTTTTTGGCACACTTTGGGCCCCTTAGTACCAACTGAGCATTGTTTAAATGCCACGGGCTACCTGAGTATTGTTGGTGACCATGTCCATCCCTTTATGACCTCAGTGTACCCATCTTCTACTTCCAGCAGGATAACGCGCCATGTCACAAATCTAAAATCATCTCAGACTGGTTTCTTGGACATGATAATGAAATCACTGTACTCCAATGGCCTCCGCAGTCACCGGATCTCAGTCCAATAGAGCACCTTTGGGATGCGGTAGAGCGGGAGATTGGCATCATGGATGTGCAGTCGACAAATCTGCAGCAACTGTGTGATGTCATCATGTCAATATGGAGCAAACTCTCTAAGGAATGTTTCCAGCGCCTTGTTGAATCTATGCCATGAAGAATGAAGGCAGTTCTGAAGACAAAGGGGGTTCCAACCCGGTACTAGCAAAATGCACCTAATAAAGTGGCCAGTGAATGTATACCTATACAGTGTGTGTATATATATATATATATATATATATATACACATTATATATTTATCTCTCTCTCTCGTATATTTATTACATGGATGTATTGAATGATTTCAAAACACACGTCCCCCCGACTCACAAAAATTGTCTGTTTTACTCCCCTGACCTCCAGAGCTGTCCCCTGCAGACTCAGCTTAGGAATCCAGCACCACTCTTCTGCTTGAAAGAAAGACTCCCATGTCATTCAACCCACTTCCTGTGATCCGAGGATGTCAAGGATATGCCCTCTGCTTTGGGCTCACAGTAGAATGTTGCATTTTGCATCACTGTGCGGCACTGCCATCTACATCATTTAGGTTTCACCCACCAGAGAAAGAGGACGGCGAAGAGGACCTGTTACATCACTGGACCAAAGACACCTAGAAAAAAGTATTTCTTTTTTTTCTGTGGGTGATGTGGTAATCTAGTTGGGTGGGGACAGGGAAGATGGGGAGGGCTGTCTTAGCCCAAAGTTAGACTTAAAGCAGATTCAATTGACATGTATACCAAAAACATTAATAATGTATCCCTTTTAACCACATCTGACCAGGGCAATTTCTTAATTTTTGTACACACATGTTAAAATTTTAATTTTTGGCTAGAAAAAAATTTTTAAAACCCCCAAACAATTTTTTTTTTATTGCAGAGACCCGATAGAATAGAAAATGTTACAAAATGCTAAATTAGCATTTTTTTTTTTTTTTACATGATATTTACACAAATAGATATTGTTAGGAGTATGGAATTAGGTGTTAACAACAGGCTGAGCTCACAGGAAATGGGCAAAGTGCTGCTCTGCCCTAAAGTGGACCGTGGGCACTGGAGCAAAGAGCAAATCAGGGAGAGCGTCGGAGTCTGAGGAGGGCAAGTAAAGTTTGGCGCATTTTTCGTTTTACCATTTACCATATACTATTGGGGGAAAAAATTACAAAATAGAGTCCCAATTATTCTGAGGAGATTAAGGGGGGATATGATCTCCATGTACAAAATGTTTAATGGTGGTAGCAACATTAGCGATAAACTGTTTAAAATTAACTCCGTTACAAAAACTAGAGGCCATCACCTAAAATTGGTGGGAAAAAAATTCCAGCACAAGGGGCGAAGGGGGTTCTTCACAGTTAGAGCGGTTAGGGTCTGGAACTCACTGCCACAGGCAGTGATTTCAGCAAATAATGTGGAATTGTTCAAGAAACTTTTGGACGATTTCTTAAGGGACCGTAATATACAGGTGTACAGGTACTCCTAGAATGAGATCCTAATAGGTTGGACTTGACGGACTAATGTCTTTATTCAACCTCAAATACTATGTAACTGTGTAACTATTCTGCATATAAATATGTCTTGCACTGCAGGTTCCAGGACAGAGTCATACCTAAGCAAAAATAAAATTTTCTCTTTTTATTTCTTTATTATTTTTATTATTTTTTTCTGAAGCCCATGAACCATGCATAATGCATGTGAGACTTCTACTATGGAGATTAAATATTCATTATGGAGATGGTATTAGCTCTCGTAGCCCGGGGCAGGAAACACACCAACATAACTTATATTCTAATGAGTTACATGGCTTTTACATCTCTGTTCATGCTTAAAATCTAAATAGGAAAACAGCGTTACTGTACTCCATCTCTCCCCTCAATTTACCGCGGCGCTCTCCTTAGCAATTCTACATTGTCCCACCGGGCACGCCAATCTTTATCGCAACCGCTGCCATTAACAGCGCCGGTGGACCGCCGTTTGGAGTGAGCGCAGGCAGCAAATAACAAATTATTTATCATATATACTGAGCAATAAATAATGAGGGATCGGGAGGAGCAGAAGTCAAGAAGGGGTGGGGGGTTACCTGTCCTGTATGAGTGTATTTATTTATTCCCGAGAGCTGATTAATCACAGGGACGAGTTATTGCTCTCTAAATTGCTGGAGAGCACATGCTGCTGCTATAAAATGCTACATAATTAATGTATTATGATTACATAGTTAACTGGGTTGACAAACGGCACGCGGGTATCAAGTTCAGATTCTGACAAAACTCCAGCCGTTGCGGTCCTGAGGAAATTAAAGCAAAACCTATTGGGTAGCTATGAGCAATCTTAAAGTGCAGATAAGCTCAGAATTAATTTGTTATTAGGTTGGGCCTTCAGTCTCACTGAATACAGTTTTTATAAGCAAATTTTATGTGTGCCAAACACGCTCCCCCTCCCAGACACGGCAGCTCACACTGTCTGGCGTCCCACCCAGCTCCTTGCAACCACTAACATCATATCAGGGAGTAGTTCATAGGAGCCCAGATGCAGAGGACTTGGCAATACAAATGGTACCTCCACACGGCGGACATCACAAAACGGCGGGGAGTGAAGGAGACATCAAGCCTCTGGGAATCATGCATGTGGCTGTCGGAGTGTTAAGGTGGCCATACACTTTACAACCATCTCAAGGCCTTAGTTTTGCGATGGCTGTAAAGTAATTAAAAAAACGTACGATATGCCCATCTTGGACAGGCAGATCGCACTTGCGATGACCGCAATGCTGAACGGGCAGTGTGCGCGTGCGCACACCGGCCCGTTCGGCATTTGTCTCCCGAGCATGCTAAAAACCAGCCGAAAATCGTACGATTCTCGGCTGGTTTTCTAGCATGCTCCTTAGACAAAAGACGTGCAACCGTACAGTAAAAACGGTTGCACGCCTTCCATACACTTTGCGATTATCGTACGATCGCGGGATTTCCCGCGATTATCGTGCGATAATCGCACAGTGTATGGGCACCTTTACAATGCCTCATGGGATTTGTAGTTCTACAAAAGCTAGAGTGCCGAAGTTGCCTACCCCTTCTCTATAGAGAAAGAAACCACCTTCATAGACTGCCTCTCAAAAATTGGGAAACACACAGGTTGCATTTGTCTACACAGAGAGAGACTAGGTAGTGGCAGCCTTGTAAGTACAAATCTATTTGTGGAGCTGAATTCAAGGTAGTTTCCATGTGAGGTTAGGACTTTGTACTGTGTAAGTCAGTGCTGAAGAATCATGGACTTCTCAGTTTGTGAAATGATAAGTTTCCTACTAGAAATGTACAAAAATAAGATTGAACCCAGCTTGAAACCTGAAGCCTCTGTGGTGGATTTGAATGACCTGTGCCCCCCCGCCCCCCTCCCCCCCCCCCATGAGCTAACCAAAGCAAGTCTGCTATCACTACAAACATTAACAAGACTACATCTCTGCTTTAACACATTATCGGACGTTACGTTACGTTATTTCCATTTACACAACACTCAGGGATCTGGAACATTGCTTTCAACAACATACAATCTGCAGACTAATTAGACATTGATAGATATCCCCACAGAGACAGCTCACCATAATTAAACATGTGTATGTCTTAGTACATATTGACCAGGGAAGGGATGCTGTGATAAGTTATAGGAGAGGCTTCAATCTGAACAAATAACAGTGGTGCAGCTGACTCGCTTTGATGGATTCCGCTCGAAACTTGCCGCATAAATATATCCTCCTCTAGCCAGGGATAAAAAAAAAGGCAGTTTACGTTGAATATGTAGATGGAATATTACATTTTCATTTTGAGTGTCAGCCCCTCCAAACACTACATTCATTATCATTAATTCTGTATTATACATCGCATTAAAGCAGATGTAAAAGTCGAGCGGTTTCTCTTTAGGTTTTGTGTTGTGTTATTAGATGTGATCCTCTGAGACCATTATGTATAAATTATGAATACTTACAGCATATACTGGGGAAAAGGATCCAAAATCTCTCCTTAGTAGCCGAGACCCCAGATGGATTACTTAAAAGAAACATCCAACTTCATTAACATCGATGTAAATTATGAAATAAAATAAAAATCTGTAATTGAATGTTATTAAAGTTGACCTTTTAATCTGAAGGCAGCTGGGATTTTCTAAAACTGACAGAAAAATTTTATTTTTCCTCCATTCAGCTGGTGCGGGAAGGCCACAAATCTTCCGTTATTAAGTTGCTAATTTATAAAATATTTGCAAACACCTTTTAATCCACCCGGATCTAAAGGGGAATGCCAACGCCAACAATGACCTTCTCTTATTTGTTCCCTTTAAGACTGTTATTGAGCATGTACTTGTGCCAAAAAACCTTTATCAAAGTAAACAGGAGACATTATTCTCTCCTCGCTGCTCCCCCACTACCAACACATTTGCTGGCAATCACGGCTGTCAAACTGACAGCTGAGAGTTGCTGTGTAGATGCAACAGTATTGCCGCAGCTGCTGTCAAAACAGACTGATACAGTGTTTATAAATATTGTTCAGATTTTGTAGCCGCCCTCTGCTGCAGTTCCCCATCAGGTCCATCAGCAGAGAGCGGGTACTTTTTTCTTTTAATTTTTATGCTTTTCTTTTTTAGTGTCACATTCAAAAAGGCAAAATTGAAAAATAAAATCTGCAAGTAAGTTGTGTATGGAAAACACCTACCTTCTTCTGTGCTGTCCTCCATTGATGAAGGGTCCAGGCAGTGGCGTCACTCGGGTGACACCATCCTGGTGACACCATTGGTGGGGTGACACCAAAATGACTGACAGTCATTTTGATGTCACCCCATCTAAAAAGTCAGGCACTCGGTCCTGGACCGAGAGCCTGACAGTGTCAGGAGAGAGGAAGGGACCCGGCGGCATACCTCATCTCACCGTGTGAACGTCCCCTCCTCTCTCTGCAGGCATCCATCACTAAGATGGCTGCCGGCAGGCGTCACCTAGATGACCGCACATGCCCGATGACGCCATAGCGCATGGGCGATGATGTCATGGCGAGGGTGCCACCTGGTCTCCGCTCCGGGTGTCACCCGGCCTCGGGACACCCCTGGGTCCTGTCACCTGTCACCACTGCATGCAAAGTCTCTTCTGCCATAAGTCACTTCTTCCATGCAATTTTTTATTTTTAGGGTTTAATTCCGCTTTAAATTCCCGCACACGGAACAGAGGTTTTTGACATTCATGTACCTTCGCTGCGCAGCCTATTGCTCTATGTGACCTGACACTGTAGGCAAAAGAAGGCAACAACAAGATGGTAATTATCTTCTGTGGGATTACCAGGTAGATCCGCAGTGTGCTGGAAAAAAAATCACTCCTCACTTTGTCACTTTCTTGTGTCAGCTGAGGCTTGTTGCAGCAATTTCTGGGGCTATTTAAAGTAACAAAAATCTAGTTTTGCTGAGAGAAAACACAATCTACGGCAGGACTTTATACCACGGAGAATTTTATAGATAACTTTATTAGCCTTCTACCATTCTCTGTTCTGAAAATACTCAGCCTTACTGTCTGCAAACTGACGGTAAAGTCAAAGGGTCTGCCTTCACTATAGCCACCTCAGCAATCTCAGGGTTGTATGGAGAATGGGAACAGTCCTTTAGTATTAAAAAAAGAATGTCACAAAATGAATCTCCTGTTGCATGGGAAGCCAGTAATTTGGCTCCAAGCTCTGTGCAGGCATCTGGGAACTGAACTATTTACAGGAACAGGAAAAGAGATTTCTAAGGGACGTCTGTACACAATTTATGGAATGCCCCCCAGGTCGCCATATGAACACGGGAATGGCGCTTACACTTTATGTCAGCTGCAGAAAAAAATAGCAAACTATAATAGAAAAGTACTTTTTAATAACATTAAATTATAAAACAGCTTAGGTACAAATTCCATTTTTAATATATGTTCATATACAGTAACTAGGTTTCAGTTTCTAAATATAAATCCTGGGGTCCAGCATATGGAACATCTTTCCTGTCTTGGGATGCACTCAGATGATGGAAAGCATCACATCCTCTGTCTGAGGGCCAAAATGCATGATAAACTTTTTTAAGCATTGTTCGAACTCCCGAGTCACAGTTTTATCCCTCTGCTATTTTGGAACCCCCAATTTTCCACCTGGCCTACTCATACATCTGCTGACTTCTGTGATGCACAAGATGTAACATGCCCTCCAAGACGTAAGTGACCACCTGCCCAAATTCCAGCTGCACCTGGTGAGAAAAAAACGATTGCAGACATTCAAACCGGGTATGTTTACGTCCAAATATCTCTCCTTGAGGTAGATAGGAGTTCAGAGCTCAGCACATTCCCAGTAGACTTAGTTGATGGTCATCAGCTGCTGTGGGTGGTGTAGGAGCTAGGAAGAACCAAAATTTCCAACCAAACCACGCTGCATGGCTAGCAACAAAGCCAAGACCACTGACTGCACCTCCATGGAAGAGTGTCCCATTCCTCAGGGACCACAGCAGACCTCCCTGGAGATGATGAAACACTGATCACCTGTAAAGCATCTGTAGCGCTCAACCCTGAAGGAGCCGCTGTATGAATCGGTCCCTCCTATCCTGTCTAGGGTTTACAGTTCTAATGCTTCCCCAAAAGCACTTACCAACCCTCCAATGGGGGCCAGTAAAACTGATTTCCATATCGATGTTCTGATGCTGATGAACTTTTATTGAAGAATCTTTGGGAGAGAGGGTTAGGGCACAGGACACCCAAGATGTTGCAGACTCCAAAAAGAAAAAACAAAGTACTTGCAGGCTTCAGAGAAAGAGAACCTTTAAGCCAACATGGCAATATGTGTCTCTAGCTCAAGGCTGTAAGATACTTGGTGTAATAGCTACCAGTCCATTGAGGAAGAATGACCACACTTGAGGAGAGGATCAATTTCTCAGCCTCCCCGTACCTGGTGAAGTTGCTCCATGTCATCTCCATCTTTAAGTCTCCGTCACTAGGCTTCAGCCCCAGGCCTCAGTGTAAGCACATATTCCCTTCCACAGGCAGCAGGCCCTGACAATCTGCCACATCCATCAGCAGACCAGTCACTGTCACTGATGTCACTGATTACCAGGAGCGGAGCAAGACACTCTGGCCATCGTCCTTCCCAGCTCTTTGCAACCAGTGACATCAGTGATCTGGGCGGGATGCCAGCCAAAGCTGGGTGGTGCACCACCAGGACCACATCAACACTCCCCCCCAATGTGACTACCAGCACCGCCTCCAACCCATAGGCCCCCTCTTTCCCTGAATGTGACCACCAGCCAACTCAGGTGGCAATTGTGCTAGTGACAAGCCAGGCCACAGGCCCTGTTTCCGGGGCTTCCGCAGCTCCAGTGTCAGGCATCTCATGTCCAAGAGCCCTGCTCCTTCGGATCCAACTGGCCCCGTCTTGTGCACCGTCACTCGTAGAATATCACTACTGCACAACACGCTCACAGCAGCTCCCTCATGGGCGTATGCCATGCTTCCTCTTTTTGAACAGGATGCTCCTCCTCTGTACTTCCCAAGTTCTAGACTCCAGAAGCTTCCAGAGACACACTACCTCTCGCTGATGTCTTTTCCTATTTGGTGGCCTAGTGGACGTGTGGAATGCTGAAAATTCTGCCGAAGTCTGTAATGCTCAAAGGCAGCAGAGTTCAGATCCATCTTTCAATGGAGAGGTCTGTTTTTCGAGTCTTCTATTGCAGGGAGCAATTCTTACAATTTTTGTGATGAAGCCACAAAGAAAAAAAAAATCACTTTATTCTACTTGACTACAAAATGTTTCTAACATTTGCCTTGAATTTCATTTTCATTCTTAACTGGAGTGTACCTTTAAATCTCAGTCAATAAATTGTAAATTAGGTACAGTGAAAAATAATATATAATTCTGCCCGAAACGCCTCTCGGCACGGTCTGGCTCTAAAAGTATCATTCTGTAGACAGCCACATCACCATATGTCCCCCCAAAAAGAAAAGTTCTCTGGTAATTAACTTTGTTTTCCATTAAAAGTAGAAAATGAAAAAAGTTTTTCGGCAAAGCAAAAAGTATCAATCATGACAGTTTTGCATACATCACAGGCATGTCATGCCTAATTGACAACGGAGCAAAACATCAGGTGGGAACGAATTGTCACGCTTGGCGAGCGCCTTGCGCATGTTGCCATGGAGATTTTACATTAGTCAGCTTGTTTCAATATGGAGCTCTACAGAACTTTGCCTGTTCCTTCTTTGCTACATTTAGCACATAGAAAACACATTATAATTTCACTTTCACTGTCTCATTGAGGCTCGCCTTAAAAAACACAAAAAGATGACAAAAGAAAATCAAAGTTGATAAAACTTGCGGCGAGATTTTTCTATGACACTCGTGTGCAATCATTTTTGTTTTAATTTGCATAATATACAGTGTGTATAT
>NW_017307430.1:205555-211263 GCF_000935625.1 Nanorana parkeri | reverse complement strand
ATATATATATATATATATGGGGCAAACTGGATAGACCACTTGATCTTTTTCTGCCATCATTCTTCTAGGTTTCTATATAACATAGGGTATAGGAGTTGGGGGTATAAGTGGGTGGGGTTAGTATGGTTTGGGGTTTTAGGTACTAGAGGTAATGGGGTCCACATACAGTGCCCTCATGCGGCAGGCATCTTAATGGAGGGGGGTGGCAGGAGGACAGCCACAGCATCCCAAGTTGCTAAGAGCTGTGACGCTCTGTCCAGCTTCCCACCCAGCTCAATTACGTCACCGACTGCGAGGAGTTAAGCAGGACACTTCTTTGCCTGGCATCCTGCCGAGCTCCTAGCAACCAGTGACGTTAGTGAGCTGGGTGGGATGCCAGACAGCACCTCCACCCCACCTGGAATGACCAATAGCTGATAGCACCTCCTCCCCAAAGAATGACCCTTACCCTCCAAAGGCGGGGATTAGAGTAGGGACAGCCCTGTCCACATGTTATCTGTAGGAAGAGCTATAGCAATTTATTATGTTAAGATTAGTGCTTACAGTATTGAAGCCCACGGGCCCTGGCTCATATCCTACAATGGTGCCCAAGTGCATCAAGCCACTAGTTTATCTGTGTTATGAATGTGTAATGAATCACTCCTCATGCCCAGTTTTGATGGTTAAAAATGATCAAGCGGATTTCTCTTTCCTTTGGCAAGGAACGAAAGTAAGCATGTTAGCTGCTGCTATTTAGTTATTGCAGCGGCCTTTCAATTTAAAATATTCTCTTGCTTCCATTACATTGGTTAATGTTGCAGTTAAAGCAGAACTGAACTATCTTTTCTTTTTAATGTATTCACCTAAATATAGTGCATGCAAAAAAATCTGTGTTAGCTTTTGCTTTATCCACATTTTATATACAGTAATTCATGTGCCATCTTGCAGTCTATCCCATTTACTTCCTCAGCATTAGTGGAAGATGAAGTCATTGCCACTGTCTAGGGAAAGTGATGTGATAATTCCCCTACAGGAAGTTCTTTGTAGGAACCGGGCACCTAATAGGGTGGTTCTATCTCCACTCTCATCCTCCCTCTCTTCTGCTCTTTTATCAGCCATATGTGGTTTTTGTTGTACTAAATGTAGCTGTCAATCAACAGAGAAGGCAGAACACAGAGCGGGACTGGGAGAAGGCACTGTGTTTGGCCAGCAATGTGCTCGACCACGTGTGCAAGGTGTGGAAAGTCTATGACCTTTGGGCTGCGCAGCTAGCAGATGCGAAGCCAAGGGGTGTCAGAGTTCCACCCTGACTTTACCGGTTTTCAGCATTCTGGCTTGGCTGCCATTTTACCCACCTGTGTTTCCTCCTTTGGCTGAGCAGACTGTGTAACGTTGCTCACTACTCCCAGGCTCCCTCTTATGGCCAGACAGGAGAGCATCATCTGAGAGAGCCAGATGGGAGTTTCCTGTCTCTGAGTGATGATGTCACCCCACTCACTATATATAAAGCACTCAGTTCAGTCAGACCTTGCCCTTGCGTGGTCTTCCTGCTAGTGCTTTCCTGCTGCTCTGAGTATCCTGATTCTGTGTATGACCCGATCCCGGCTGACATTCTCCCCGGGTTCCTTCTCCTGGCTTGTTCCTGACAACGCTGATCTCCTTGTTCCTGACCTGGCTTGGACGACTACCCGATCCGGCTCCTCACCTTGGCTTGTACCGGTTTATGATTCTGCTTGCTCCTGTGGACACTCTTCTTAATAAATATGATAACTAGCATCTTATGCTTGTCTGGTTTTCAATGTGCTCTGACAAGAGGTCATAGAGAATCCCAGGTTCCTGCTGCTATACAGGTACAGCAGCCTGGAAACTTTTAGTTATGACTATAATAACGATAGAAAATATAGAATATAATACTACTGTATACAGTATTACGATATAATATGCCACGCTACATTTGATGTAATTAGTTTGACCCCTGTTACCTCTCCTAGATAAGGAACAACATCTGGAGGAAGTGAGTTTCCCAAGGCTTGAAGTTGGTTGTGTTGCACGTTGCGCAATCCATCTCGGAGTCTTCTGAGGACGCGTCTGAATATGTGAATTCCGCAATCATATTACAAATAACCAAACAACAACGAGAGCCTACAGCAACAAATAAACTGTCAGTGAAGATCACTGTATTGAAAACTCAGCGTTCTAAAAACTTCCAAACAATTAATTCCTTACTGATAATTATACATTCTCTGCTCAGATTCTGTCAGGTTTCGGCAACGCACACATATAGCAAACTTTACAATGGAAGAAGACAGAGGAACAACTTTTTGTTATTGTGTATAAGTTCTTTACTATGTTATATCACTTTACACATTTTGTATATCTATTCTTCTAGTTAATTGAACCTCTTGTTTCAGCTTTTATTGAGGCAGAAGCTATCTGGTTGCCAAAGCAGGAGCCTAACAGAGGACAGTTGGGGTGCCACCTAAATGTGGGTGTAGAAATAGGAAGAGCAGCATCTACACTATGTTACCAAAAGTATTGGGCCCCTCCCCCTCCAAATCATTGGATTCACGTGTTCCGTGAAATTTCCTTGCTACTAAATATTCCGCGGTCACCTGTTACTGGTATTATAACAAAGTGGAAGCAACTGGGAACAACAGCAACTCAGCCACGAAGTGGTAGGCCACGTAACATGACAGAGCGGGGTCAGCGCATGCTGAAGCGCACAGTGCACAGAAGTTGCCAACTGTCTGCAGGGTCAATAGCTACAGACCTCCAAACTTCGTGTGGCCTTCAGATTGGCACAACAACAGTGCGTAGAGAGCTTCATGTAATGGGTTTCCATGGCCGAGCAGCTGCATCCAAGCCTTACATCACCAAGTGCAATGCAAAGCGTGGGATGCCGTGGTGTAAAGCACGCCGCCACTGGACTCTAGAGAAGTGGAGACGTGTTCTCTGGAGTGACCAATCATGCTTCTCTGTCTGGCAATCCGATGGGCGTGTCTGGGTTTGGTGGTTGCCAGGAGAACGGTACTTGCCTGACTGCATTGTGCCAAGTGTAAAGTTTGGTGGAGGGGGGATTACGGTGTGGGGTTGTTTTTCGGGGGTTGGGCTTAGCCCCTTAGTTGACAGGCAGGCTCTGCCTCACCTGACCGCACGTCCCTGCTATAAACAATAAGCCAACACAACTTGGGGTCCTTTATATCTGCCTGGGATTCAACCTCCTGTGAAAAGGAAAGAGCTATGGTCCATCACTGTGCTGGCCATAGGTGTGTTTGCTTGGCCAAGCTTTGCAGCAGCCGCAATTCAACTCTCTGAGTTTTCCTTTAACATAAAAAGCTGTGATAAATCACACACCTGAATCCATTCCGCCCCAATTCATAGAAACCAAACTGCAAATCTTATTGTTTAGGACTTTTTTTTTTTATGTCCCCCCGCTTCCCACTCATTGTATATAAAGAAAGGTTTTTTTTCTGAATAAACCAGCTGCACATTACAAAGGCTTCCTTGACACTATTTCCTATAAAACTGATAAATGTGTGCGTTTGCTTCCTGTGGTGAATTGAATGGATTATAATAAATCAACTTCAGAAATTACAAGGAAAAAAATAAAATAAAGAGGCATTTGAAAGGGGGAAAAAATTGCTGTAAGGGTCATGGCGGACTAGCTGCCAAATGCTCCCATTTCAATTACACGTCAGCGGTATTGCGGCTTTATGCTGCCGAGAGTCGCTGCGCTCATTTCCCGGCCTCCCTCGTGATGTGAAACATGTTGCTGACTGTTAGTGCTTGACATTAGGTTTCTTTTTTGTGCTGGCTTAACTGGAAACTCGAAGCTTGACTGGAAAATTGAGAGCCATTCACTTTCACATGCTCTGAGGGTCATAAATAAACCGTTTTTCCAAAATAGTTCAAGAAGAAATTCTCATTGTTGAGAATTTTAGAAAAAAAAAAAACAACAAAAAGAAAATGTAAAACAAAATAAAATAAATAACATGACAGCTCACTTAAACACTGGAATAAAAAATCATTTAAAATAATAATAATTATAATAATAATATCATTATTATTGTTGTTGTTACTACTACTACTACTACTACTACTACTACTACTACTACTACTACTACCACTACCACTACTACTACTACTACTACTACTACTACTACTACTACTACTACATAAATATACCCCACTTACCTAATTTTTTTTCACATCCACCAAAAAGCCTCTTTTGCTTACAGAGATCTGATCATCGACTCAAAAAAAAATACAGGTAAAAGCACACAAAAAAACAAGTAGTTTAACTGCTTATTTGCAGCGTTTTTAATTCATATAATTTTGTAATCTCCTTAGGATTGTAATACATATATAAATTGTGCAGTCCAGAAGTGATTAAAGAGCAGCCATGCTGCAGAAGCCATGATCTTGGTATCATTCTTTTCAACCGGAACCTGGCTTTCACATACAAGTGATCGGGTGCCTTTAGAGCCGTCTGATCACTTGTATGTAAAAACCAGGTGCTGGCTGAAAAGAATGATACCAAGAACATGGCTGCTGCAGCATGGGTGCTGTATAACTGTAGAGCCATTAACTGCAGAGCGGCTTGATCACTCGTATGCTAATAAAAAGGATGCCGACCACTCCACCACCGTTGCCGGATTTTTGTTGTCTCTTAGATGGGACCAGCATGGTGAGTGTGTGCGGCTTGGCTGCCATTTCTCTGGCTACTGAGGCCAAAGAAGAAGTTGATGAAGTACAATCTCTGCTAGCAACTTCAGCTAATTATAGCTAATTTGCCTACAAACGTCAGGTGGTCATAATAAACTGGCCATAGTAAAGCACGCCGCCAATGGACTCTAGAGAAGTGGAGACGTGTTCTCTGGAGTGACCAATCACGCTTCTCTGTCTGGCAATCCGATGGACGTGTCTGGGTTTGGCGGTTGCCAGGAGAATGGTACTTGCCTGACTGCATTGTGCCAAGTGTAAAGTTTGGTGGAGGGGGGATTATGATGTGGGGTTGTTTTTCAGGGGTTGGGCTTGGGCTTGGCCCCTTAGTTCCAGTGAAGGGAACTCTTAAGGCATCAGCACACCAAGACATTTTGGACAATTTCATGCTCCCAACTTTGTGGGAACAGTTTGGGGACTGCCCCTTCCTGTTCCAACATGACTGCGCACCAGTGCACAAAGCAAGGTCCATAAAGACATGGATGGGGGAGTTTGGGGTGGAGGAATGTGACTGGGCTGCACAGAGTCCTGACCTCAACCCCATAGAACACCTTTGGGATGAATTAGAGCGGAGACTGAGAGCCCGGCCTCCTCCTCCAACATCGGTACCTGACCTCACAAATGGTCCAATATTCCCATAGACACACCCCTAAACCTTGTGGACACCTTCCCAGAAGAGTTGAAGCTGTTTTAGCGGCAAAGGGCGGAGCCAACCCAATACTGAACCCTATGGACTAAGACTGGGATGCCATTAAAGTTCATGTGCGTGTAAAGGCGTCCCAATACTTTTGGTAATATACAGTAATTGTATATGTATTCTAAATCCCCATTGATGTTGAATCTATAAACAATAACACCCATTGGAAAAATATCTCAAAACATAATTTGGTATAGGAAAAATATCAATAATCACACACACTATATGTGTATATATACTATACAGTACATACACACTATATAAAGATATCTATAGCCTTACACACTATATGTACACACTATATAAAGAT